>NC_091329.1:18172101-18186182 GCF_038502225.1 Cherax quadricarinatus | reverse complement strand
TGTCCCTGTTTGCTGACGATGTGAAGCTAATGAGAATACAAGTGAACGAGGAACGGGTAAGCCTACAAGGAGATCTGGACAGGTTCCAAGCCTGGTCCGACAAATGGCTCCCTTTAGTTTAACCCCAGCAAGTACAAAATTATAAAGTTTTTGGAGGGACAAAGAAGACAGCATACGGAGTACAGTCTAAGGAGGTCAAAGGCTGCAAAACTCACTCAAGGGAAAGGATCGTGGGGTGAGCATCATACCGAGCACATCTCCTGAGGCGCCCATCAACCAAATAACTGCTGCAGCATATGGGCACCTGGCAAACCTAGGAATAGAATTTCGAAATCAGAGTATGGAGTCATTCAAGACACTATATACTGTGTACGTTAGGCCCATATTGGAGTATGCAGCACCAGTCTGGAACACACACCTGGTCAAACAGATAAAGAAATTAGAGAAAGTGCAAAGATTTTTAACAATATTAGTCCAGAAGCTAAGGGGCATGCCCTAGAAGAGAGCTTAAGGGAAATCAACCCGAGGATACTGGAAGACAGGTCCTCTGGGAACGTATTCGCGTGGAAACCCTCCTCTTTTCTGCGATTTTGCAAGCTGATTGATTGCAATACAAAAGGCCTAGAGCTATGATTCTACTCCCCCCGTGGTTGTTTTGCACCTTGTATCGCTTGGTTTGCGATATTTGCTTATATATATATATATATATATATATATATATATATATATATAGATATATATATATATATATATATATATATATATATAATGCAGACAATCACAGACAGGCGATCTTAACTATGCAAGACAAGCGTCGGGGGTGGAAATCTTTAGCTCAAGTACTTTCACACTTCTCAGTGCGTCATCAAGAGCTATGCAAAGTTGAAAGACAGCAGCTGAAGGAGTGAGGGGAAATTTTCTCAGAGTAGTGCAGTGCGGGGTTGTCACCTGCCGCAGCCTCTCTCAGAATGTGAGCCAACTGTTTGGTGCCACCCCGCACCATCCCCATCCCCCCACGTGGGTTAGGAGGGTTTTAAAGTGTCAAAGATTATGAACTTAGAAGATATAATAGCTAGCCGCAAGCTTTTTCTAGCCGCTTAGAACAAGCCATGTGACTTGAGAAAATACGTTTCTCAATGTGCTATACATATGGATTGCAATTATTCTGTAACCTTTTTAATTAATAAAAGGAAATGAATGTGCTGTTTTGTCCGTTTAAATGTCCTGGTCAGGGATACTCGAATGCTCCCAGGGATACTCAGAAGTATTTCTTCATATTTTCTTAAATATTGTCTGCCAGTCTTCTCAGTATCAATTAATATGCCTTATTTAGAAATCTTCTATGCCGATATTGTTTCTATGATCCGAATTTCTATTTCTAATATCCTTTAACCCCATTACCTATCTTATCACGTAATCTTGTGTACCTGTCAATGTATGGTGCTGTAACAGTTAAACGCGTTATATAACCATTCACAGCTGACGTAGCATGATGTTTTGGACGCACTTAGAATTGTGAAAGTACTTGATCTAAAGATTTCCAACCCCCTGTGGCTTGTCTTGCATATATATATATATATATATATATATATATATATATATATATATATATATATATATATATATAGGGAGGTACCACCCTCCAGAACTGTCCTGGGGACCCCCTCTCTCTCTCTCTCTCTCTCTCTCTCTCTCTCTCTCTCTCTCTCTCTCTCTCTCTCTCTCTCTCTCTCTCTCTCTCTCTCTCTCATATATATATATATATATATATATATATATATATATATATATATATATATATATATATATATATATATATATATATATATATATATATATATATATATATATATATATATATATATATATATATATATATATATATATATAATATATATATATATATATATATATATATATAATGTAAATGTATATATCACTGCCTTTCACTTTCAGGTACATATCACACTCGAATGCCAAAATCCACTCTCCACGAAAACAGACACACAGTCAACTAAATGATTTGCGCCATCCACACATTTTAAAACAGTTTCAAACTCTTTAGTCTTGTTTTACCAGCATTATGTGACGGTAAAAATCGAGGCTCTTCATGCAAAACCTCTCTCTTTCTCCCTCCCTCTCTCTCTCTCTTTCTCTCTCTCTCTCTCTCTCTCTCTCTCTCTCTCTCTCTCTCTCTCTCTCTCTCTCTCTCTCTCTCTCTCTCTCTCTCTCTCTCTCTAAACACACTATTCTTTCATCAGCCACCTCTTCCACTCAACCTTTTCTTAACAACCTCCCCTTCCTGCTCTTCTGTTACCCTTCCATGCTTGTTTTCCTTACACTCTCCCTATATTTCTTTTCTCCTCCACCCCTCCCTCCTTTCCTCCTACCCACCCCTCCCTCCTTCCCTTTTACCCACCCCTTTCCGCTTTCCTCTAACCCACCCCTCCCTGCTTTCCTTCTACCCACCCCTTCCTACTTTCCTCCTACTCACCCCTTCCTCCCATCTCCTCTCCCCTCCCCGACTTCCCTCAGGTCTGCTAAGGAGCCCTTAGCAGCTCCCCTTTAACCCCTATCTCTGCCCTCTCTCTTACTCTTCTTCCCATTCCTAGCCTCTACCTTCGTTCTACTCTCCTATTTCTCACCTTCATTCTGTCTCTCCTACCCATCTTTACTGGTTCTTCTCTCACTCCTTTCCATCTTTGTTTATTATTGTCTTTGTCCTTACTCATTGTTTCTCTAGTATTCTTTGATTTTTTATATCAGCTTGTCTGTCTGTCTCTGTCTGTCTCTCTCTCACTCCCTCCCTCTCTTCCCCTCTCTCTTTTATATTTACACAAGGATTTTACAGGGTTAAGTTAAGAGTTACTAACTTTATTTGCAAGCTAATAGCTGTTACCTTCCTTACCTCATTTAAAGCCTTTTCATTGTTATGAAGCATACAGACATGGAACAGGATGAAGTTGGAGTCCTCTGCGGACCAGTATTTTCATTTGGTCAATTGACTTTATTTCATCTTGATCTTTTGTTGTACGAACACGTTACAGATTCCAGTCATACTAGGAATGAATGATCTCTGATGAAGTGATATTGTTGAGAAAGACACAGCCAAAGTAAAGTTACTGTTTGCTGCTCGTCTCGTTGTATAAAAGCTTTGTTTTTGCTGTGCAAAAAGTGTAGCCAAGTATGGTATCTTGACAACACTGGCCTTGTACGTGAGTGTAAGACCACTCACATCTTTCCAATGCTGAAGGTTCTGTTGTAATTACAGCTCTACCCAGGTCGGGTCAGGCGAAAGATAAGTCGTCTTGCTCTCTTCTCTGTTCTGTCCAGATGGCGTAGATAAGACAGTGAAGCATACTCAAGACGTAAGCGCATTTGTGCCTCATAGAGTTTAGCAGTTTCTCTTGTCGAGCAGGAATAAGATATGCCTTTGTGCTGTTAGCTTCTTGGCTGCATTGCAGGATTTACCACGTAGTCCTTCATAGACAATTTGGAATACAATTTCACCCTAAGGCTTTCCACCTAATTCCTGAGTTCCAACACTGTGCCCTTCATTCTTACCACTGCTGCAACTTTAACATCATAGTGCCTAGAGATCATTCATATTTTATCAGAAGCAAATGTAACCTACCATAATTTTCCAAAGGCTGACATAGCTGTATGCTGGTGATGTAACTTGGAGCAACTGGTATTTCCTCTCTTAGATTAGTAAATGTCAGAGTACAGACATCTGCATATGTATGGGATTCTGGGAAGGGGTTGAAGGATAATGAACGTAAACATTCCATAACAAAGGACGAAACACATTTCCCTGTGGAACACTGGCGCCGAATGAGTGTCTAGTTGACTCTGTTCAATTGAGAACTAGTCTTAGAGATCTATTTTGAGGGAAATCACTAATTACACAGCCAAAGACTCCTAGTGCTGCAGTTTTGTCATGAGTCCCGAGTGCCATATTAGATCGAAAGCAGCAACAATGTTCATTGCTACTACACAGCTGATATTGGATTCATCCAGAGACTGGTGCCACACGGTGGAGAGGTTTAACAAATTAACGGAAGAACATTTTCTGAAGCCATATTCACAGTCACAAAATAACAAATGGAAGTTAAAAATTCTGTTATTTGACTTGAGATTGTCTCAAGAATTTTGCCAGTGAATGACAGGAGCGACACTGGTCTGTAGTTATTGATTTCCACTCTCCTTTTATTTTTGTGAACAGGAACTACATTTGCCTCTTTCCTCCGAGAAAGCAATTTACACTGTGCTAGGCAGTGCTTATAGATGCGAATTAGTTGATGCTAGCTGATCTGCATGTCTGCTCAACAATATTGGGCTCAAATTATATGGAAGAGAGATGCATCATCCTGCCTTATTTTCACCTCTAACAACTTTAACACAGTTCTTGCGGCTAGCAAAGGAGTTTCTCTAACTGAATCAAGGACTTGCTTCTTGGCAGCAAGGTGTTCAGCAAATAGGTCAGCTTTCTTCTGGTTACTAGTAAAGACAATCCCATCCTATATATCTAGACGTAGAATAATTTCATCTGGTGAATAATCGTGTGGGTCCTTTACCAAAGACAACCAAATATTTGAAGCCCACTGTTCCTGATGCCAGTATTCTTTTTTGTGTCAGCCTACAGTCTAGAGATGGCCCAGTTTTGAACTTCACACTAGAATTCTCTCTCTCTCTATTCCCTTATTCCAAGTAGTATATCAAGAATGCGGAACACGCAAAAGTGACACTTTTTCCAATCATTGGTAGCAATAGTATTAAAAATATTTTTAGTAAATAGTAGTAGTTGTAGAAGTAGCAATTGTAGCAACAGCGATGATAGTTGAATTAATAGCAGTAATAGCACTCATTACAGTAGTAGCTGTAGTAATAGTGGTAATAGTTGTAGTAGTAGTTATAGTAGTTCTATTTGCAGTAATGGTTGTAGTAGTAGTGATGGTAATTTTATTTGCAGTAATAGCATCTGTAGCAGTAGTTGTAGTTATAGTGTTATTATTTAGTGTTATAGTAGGTGTTGCAGTAATAGCGGTAATAATAGTCGTAGTAGTGGCGTTAGTATTATTTGCAGCAACAGCAGTAATTGCTGCAGTCGTAATTAGGTGTTAACCTATGTTATTTGATTTAGATCAATATTATTCTTTTCATGTTCAGGTTTCAACGATGTTTCTTTCAACACTGAACGCTGCGCTTTCACTGATCTGCGATCAGTTCATTCAGACACTACGAAGGATGAACGTTCAGATTTCAACGTTTCCTGGTTCTGCTGCATCATATCTTTGCCAGAAGTATCACGGTCATATATATATATATATATATATATATATATTATATATATATATATATATATATATATATATATATATATATATATATATATATATATATATATATTTATTTATTTTATCATTATTTTTTATCACACTGGCCGATTCCCACCAAGGCAGGGTGGCCCGAAAAAAAAACTTTCACCATCATTCACTCCATCACTGTCTTGCCAGAAGGGTGCTTTACACTACAGTTTTTAAACTGCAACATAACACCCCTGTCGTGCCAAATATGTAAAATTGGTCAATTAGCAAGAACTCATTTAAAATTAAGTCCTTTCTAAATTTTTCTATTACGTTTAAAAATATATTTTTTTCATTTATGTTATGTAAAAATTAATATTTTGTGCCAAAAGAGCCTTAGAAAACTTACCTAACCTTATTATAAAAAGCGCAATTTAATTTAGCCTAATCCAGCTAAATATATTTTTAGATAAGTTTACAATAATTAATTTAATAATAAGCAAAAAATTAAATGTATTTTTTTTCGTTAGGTTCAGAATGATTCTTGCGAAATTATTCCATAGACAAATTTTCGTTTTCCTTATTCTGCAAAAACAACGTTACTATTTAAGCCAAAATCGCAAGATTTACCTATTCGGCACGACACACATGCATTTTGCAAGACTCGTGCAGCCAATCTAACCTAAATATAGTCTAACTTAACCTAAAATAATGAAGCGTTCAGAAAAAGGCGGGTACAACGCTTGGAAATTGACATAGCTGAATGAGAGTAAGTTGCTGTCCATATCTGTACAGCAGCTTAAGTTCCAGGCTACTGCTGTAAAATGAAAATCGTTGTAAAGCGAAACATAGTTTTTTTTTTCACTTTCCAATGCATATAAGAACATGATAACATGTTTACACTTTCATATTAAGTGAGCAATAGCCCTAGGCCTAAAAAATGTATATACAGTATACACATTACTTACCCTAAAATATTTTTGACCTTACCTTACAGTGAGTGGTGACTATATTTATTGTAGGAAGTCCGAATAATTGAAGAATGGGTATAATTGAAAACCGCTGCATTAACAAAACGCCGTAAAGCGATGCGCCGTAAAGCAGGGCCCACCTGTATTTAAATATACATTTTAATTGGCTTATGTACCGAATCTGGCCTAAGGATAATCTGCCCTAACCTAAAATAAACAATCGTTTAGAACACGACGTTGACCAGAACTCTTGCAATTGACGTAGTCGATTGAGGATAAATTGTTCATGACTTCAAATGCCTTACAAAGTTGTATTATTTGTGAAGCTTAGCTTGGGCTAGTAGGTCTGCGGAAATGCTCCTTCCTCTTTCAATGGGTGTGTCTTGGACCTGCCTAGCATGGGCCAGTAGGCCTGCTGCAGTGCTCCTTTCTTTTGCTCTTAAGGCATTTGTGACTTCAACTGTCATGTTATCTGTTATTCAGTTTTTCTAACTCCTCTTATCTCATTATCTCTCTCTGTCTTTAATCGAGCTCTATCTTTCCTATCGCTCTGATGTTTCTATCCTCTTATTCACGCGCTTTTCAGTTTCTCTTCCCCTCTCCCCGTCTCCTATTATCTCTTACACTCTGCCCTTCTCTCCACCTTCCCCTTCATTCCTTCCCCTGGCATCCCTGTCTTTCCCTCACTGTCCCCACCCACGCTCACCACTGCTATATATACACATAATAACTTGTCATAGTCGCTTTGCTCACGCTATTGATTGTGTGTGTGTGTGTGTGTGTGTGTGTGTGTGTGTGTGTGTGTGTGTGTGTGTGTGTGTGTGTGTGTGTGTGTGTGTGTGTGTGTGTGTAAGAGAGAGAGAGAGAGAGAGAGAGAGAGCCAGAGCGAGCTAGCTAGTTTTCTTTCATCTCTCTTACACCTTACAACACCACTGTGATGTGTACCTGGGTATACTGTCTCCTCTGCTTTCCCTTTATCCCAACTCCCACTTCAACATTGACCTCACTTTCCCCTTTCACTTCCCCTCTCACCCCCTCTCTTATAATCCATTTCCCTTGTGTCTGAGTTATTCCATCCTCAAACATGGTAATTCTCACGTGGTATTAACTCCAGCTCTTCTGAAAGGAACCTTTCCAAGCTCTGGCAGCTACTGAAGCCAGAGTGGAATAATTGATGATATATTTTCATCATTCTACTGAAGTTTTCCAGTTCACGTCTGCGGATTTCATCACCTGGTGTTCCTGCCATCCCTGTTACATTCCATCATATGTGATGGAATGTGAGAGGGGAAACACAGCTAGATTTTGCTTTCACAATCAAATTATCACATGTAAGAGGATAACTGTCTGTACACCGCGGGTGTTTTCACCTTGATATATTCATATTGTAGCTGCACACTGCGGGTGTTTCCACCTTGATATATTCATATTGTAGCTACACACTGCGGGTGTTTCCACCTTGATATATTCATATTGTAGCTACACACTGCGGGTGTTTCCACCTTGATATATTCATATTGTAGCTACACACTGCGGGTGTTTGCACCTTGATATATTCATAATGTAGCTGCACACTGCGGGTGTTTGCACCTTGATATATTCATATTGTAGCTGCACACTGCGGGTGTTTCCACCTTGATATATTCATATTGTAGCTACACACTGCGGGTGTTTGCACCTTGATATATTCATATTGTAGCTACACACTGCGGGTGTTTGCACCTTGATATATTCATAATGTAGCTACACACTGCGGGTGTTTGCACCTTGATATATTCATATTGTAGCTACACACTGCGGGTGTTTCCACCTTGATATATTCATAATGTAGCTACACACTGCGGGTGTTTCCACCTTGATATATTCATATTGTAGCTCCACACTGCGGGTGTTTCCACCTTGATATATTCATATTGTAGCTACACACTGCGGGTGTTTGCACCTTGATATATTCATATTGTAGCTACACACTGCGGGTGTTTCCACCTTGATATATTCATATTGTAGCTACACACTGCGGGTGTTTCCACCTTGATATATTCATATTGTAGCTACACACTGCGGGTGTTTGCACCTTGATATATTCATATTGTAGCTCCACACTGCGGGTGTTTCCACCTTGATATATTCATATTGTAGCTGTACACTGCGGGTGTTTCCACCTTGATATATTCATATTGTAGCTCCACACTGCGGGTGTTTCCACCTTGATATATTCATATTGTAGCTACACACTGCGGGTGTTTCCACCTTGATATATTCATATTGTAGCTCCACACTGCGGGTGTTTCCACCTTGATATATTCATATTGTAGCTACACACTGCGGGTGTTTCCACCTTGATATATTCATATTGTAGCTACACACTGCGGGTGTTTCCACCTTGATATATTCATATTGTAGCTCCACACTGCGGGTGTTTCCACCTTGATATATTCATATTGTAGCTACACACTGCGGGTGTTTCCACCTTGATATATTCATATTGTAGCTCCACACTGCGGGTGTTTCCACCTTGATATATTCATATTGTAGCTACACACTGCGGGTGTTTCCACCTTGATATATTCATATTGTAGCTCCACACTGCGGGTGTTTCCACCTTGATATATTCATATTGTAGCTACACACTGCGGGTGTTTCCACCTTGATATATTCATATTGTAGCTACACACTGCGGGTGTTTCCACCTTGATATATTCATATTGTAGCTCCACACTGCGGGTGTTTGCACCTTGATATATTCATATTGTAGCTACACACTGCGGGTGTTTGCACCTTGATATATTCATATTGTAGCTGCACACTGCGGGTGTTTGCACCTTGATATATTCATATTGTAGCTACACACTGCGGGTGTTTGCACCTTGATATATTCATATTGTAGCTGCACACTGCGGGTGTTTGCACATTGTAACTCTCGTCGCAGAGTAAAGTTTTTATTATTTCCTATATTTATCCTTTTTATTATTGTTATATGTTCACTTTTTATCGATAAAAGCACTGAGTGACCCTCCCTGCCAGAGTCCTTAGTTAATATCTCAGCTACCACCACAATGTAGATTATTTTTTTTTAAACACATCACCCGAAAAAGAAGAAACACTTTAATCATCACTCACTCCACTGTCTTGTCAGAGGCGTGCCGATACTACAGTTAAGAAACTGCAACATATCTCCGCTCCTCCTTAATATTATGGTTAGAAAAAGTTCCTCCACTCCATCTCCCCGTGCCTTAGATGCTGAGAAGATAAGAATTATTTTTCCTCTGGAGTGAGTGCATTCACTCTCTTTCCCCCTCCCACACTCACTCAAGTGCCGAAGGAAATTCACTGTATCAACGTTGTCTTGGGAGCGGCTACTTTGCACTTTATCCAAGTTTTCCTTACAGTACCTGTTCTCCTGAGTGTGGCTTGTGTTGCAGACCCAATATTAAATAGCATTTTCGTAGATTCGATTTTTTTAATCTGTGTTTAATTAATTTGGCATTAATTATTCCTTATATGGATGAATAACAATTCTACTAAATAAATAATTAACAAATTTTTCACATGTTGTCTTTTTTTTTCTCTCTCTTTCCTTATTTTCTTCTTCCCCTCTTTCCATCCCCTCCTTCCTCATAATGGGCCATCTTGAGAGATGGTAATTCCCAGGAAATAGTAACTCCAGCTCTTCTGGAACGAAACATTTGAAGATCGTTGCTGTTTTCCTGAAGTCTCCCGTATCAGGTTGACAGATTTCAAGACGGTGTATGAAATCTTCCCAGTGTGGTAGGAAATCATAGCTAGCTTTTGCTCCCACTATGTAACTGTTATTTAGAAGAGGGTAGCAGCACACTGCGGATGTGTCCAGCTATGCTTAAAAAAAATTCACTTGCGTGAGGTCTGAGGACGTGTGACATACAAAATGGTTGAAATATGGATATGGCGAAGGATATGGATGGAAGACAGGCGGATAAAGGCGGAGATGGAGCGGAGATCGACATTTGATAGAGGAGGAGGAGGAGTAGGAGGAGGAGAAGGAAAGTTTAAAGACGATATGTGAAACGGAAATGGAGTGTGTCAGAAGGATGGAAATATTAGACTCGGGGACGTGGGAAAGAGAGAGAGAGAGAGAGAGAGTACATAGGAAAGGCCGATAAGAGAATTCCTTACGGTACGTGTAGGTGTTATCTGGCGTGGAAATGGTAAACTAGTGTTTGTACGTTACTACTACTACTACTGATACTGTCTTGAAACATGAGATGAGGATAGTAGTGCAGAAGACACTCCTCCTCCTGCCGTGCCGTTCCTGGCTTGAAGGATGAGATGAGGATAGGAAAGCAGAGGACATTCTCCACATCCTCTTCTACGTCTCCTGTCTTGATAGGTGTGAAGATAGTAAAGCACAAACCTGCCTCTCTCTCTCTCTCTCTCTCTCTCTCTCTCTCTCTCTAAATCCTCCTGTTTTAAAAGATAGGATAGTACAGCGAAAGGCGCTCTCCTTATTCTTCGCTGCTGTTCCTATCTTGAAAGATGAGGTGAGGACAGGAAAACATAAGGCTCTCCCTCCATCCTCCTCTAGTGCTTTGTTTTGAAAGATAGGATGAAGTTAGTGGTAAAGCTCTTTCCCCATGTTACGGCCACACTGCCGGCCTGAAGCATGGTGGGCGAAAAAGTTTTTTTTTTGGGGGGGGGAGGGGGGAGGAATGAGAAAATTAAGCATAACATTATTATTGCTTTTGTTCATTTTTCTACTATTGATTTTTGTTGTTCCTCTCTTTCTTTTATTTCCTCTTCTTCCATTTCTCCTACTTCCTCTGTTTCTTCTTCCTTAGTAGTTACTAGTGGTAGCACTACTATTTACTACTACATTAGTAATATTACTAATATTTTTACAACTAATAATACTATTAAGTATTTAAAATTAATATACCTGTGATATTTAGTTATTTTCACTTACATATATTCAAGAAGTGAAGCAGCCGCACACTGGCAACCTCTGGTAAATGTCTAGATATATTAAGGAGCAGCCACAATTCTTATATTAAATGTGGTAATATTTATCCATGTTTTCCTGTAGGAGAAGATCTGGCGATATATTCATGATGAAGATCTCGCCTTGGGAATCGGTATTCATAGCTCATTAATAGTTCCTCAGGCTCAAAACTGAAGGTCCCGGGAGTGATAAAGGGGTGGGTGTAGATCTTAGGTTTGTTTCCTTAAACCTGGTGCTCGAATTTCATTAGCAAAAATAGGTACGTAGGTACTGGTACAACTTTAGTGAGTAGGATGACAGTTATAAGTCTGTAAATGAGATGAGGTATAATAACCTCTATGAACTTGTAAATGAGCTGAGGCAGGATGACAGCTCTTAGCTTGTAAATGAGCTGAGTGAGGATAACAGCTCTTATCCCAGCTCCTGGGCATGACCTACTTCCACTGGTGGGTCACACCCAGCAGTAATAATTTCTACATCTGGGGCACTTCCTCTAACTCCAAAACCTAAGCGCTCATCTTCCTGCCTGTGCTCCAGATTAATCAAGACTACGGTTCTCCTGCTACTGGGCTGAGGGACTGATTACCTAATGTTCTACTGTCTTCTGTTTGTAATTCTGCGAGGCTGAGGAACTGATTACCCTCTCCTCCACAATTTTCAGTTTATGTTCCTGTATTAGACTGATAGTCACTGGATGGCGAAACGTCTACAAAATAAAGTTGTTCCACAGGTGTGGCTCCCACCTCTGTACTTCGAACTGCTATCGGCTCCACTTACGGATTTCAAAATGGGGGGGGGGGGAGACCCTAAGCCATGAATACCGATGGCAAGGCCCCCCTCATATACCTACCTAGGGTGGTTTAATGGCCTCAGGGTTCATAAGTCTAATGTGGAAATCCCTAAGGAAATCAGTTTCTCTTCTCCCTCCACTGCCGTCCCTGAGGGCACTGGGGAATTTTCTCGTAGATCCTGTGTATTGCATTAATTGAGATCGACAGTTTCAAAGTCTTTTTCATAAGCGTTTCCCAGAGGATTGTATTGCCTGTGAGGGCTTACAATATCAGAGAGAAAGATATTCATTGTATCAGCGTTGCATGCTGAGTGGGTGGGATGGTTGTTCCTTGTTCCAGTGGTGAATAACTGTGGGTGGGATGGTTGTTTATTGCTCCAGTGGTATATGATTGTGGATGGGATAGTTGTACCTTGTTCCACTGGTGTATGACTGTGGGAGGAATGGTTGTTTCAGTAGTGAATGAATGAATAGCCAGTACTTACAGCATTTTCTTTTACACTCATTTTCTGCCCAAAATATGGAGAGCATCATATTTACCAGAGTGTATTATACCACCACCGACCATAGTAATGAATATTACATCTGCTGCCCCTTACCATTGACCTTTAAATTGTTAATATTAAAATTTCTGCTTTTTAATTTATTAATAATACATCTTCCGCCCCTTAATTTGTTAATATTACATCTGCTGCCCCTTAATTACAATTACATCTATCCTTTAATATTATATTACATCTGCCCCTTAAGCTGATAATATTACATCAGCTACCCTCATTACCTTCTCGAGTTTTGGTCAGTTTAAGGCAGTGGTAAGGTTTAAGTAGTTTGTCTTGGGTAACGGGCCTCTCTCCAGGACAAGTTGCAACTCTCCCCACACGGTACTTGTCTGACCCAGAACTCACCATCTATGGACAGAAATAAAGGCGATATTTCTCTTTTTGTCTAAACTTTCTGAGCCTTATAGCTAAGTACGTGGAATGAATTATGGATATGGATTGCGAAAATGGGGAAAAAATTGACTTGGAATAGTTTTGACCTATATTTAGAAATTATTTTCGATGATATTTGACAGTTAATTGATCGCTACAGTAGTAAATTGATATTATAAAATCGTTATTTGCAACAGTGCATGTTTGAAGTATTGAATACCAAACCGTTCTAATTGATGTGGCTTGTTTTAATTGATGAGAGATATTTTAATTGATATGGGATATTTTAATTGATATGTGTTATTTTAACTGATATGGGTTATTTTAACTGACGTGGATTATAATTGATGTGGGTCATTATAATTGATGTGACTTATTGTAACTGATGTGGGTTATTATAAATGGTGTGGGTTTTTATAATTTATGCGGGGTCTTATAATTGATGTGGGTTATTATAATTGGTGTGGGTTATTATAATTGGTGTGGATTATAATTGGTGTGGGTTATTATAATTGGTGTGGGTTATTATAATTGATGTGGGTTATTATAATTGGTGTGGGTTATTATAATTGGTGTGGGTTATTATAATTGGTGTGGGTTATTATAATTGGTGTGGGTTATTATAATTGGTGTGGGTTATTATAATTGGTGTGGGTTATTATAATTGGTGTGGGTTATTATAATTGGTGTGGGTTATTATAATTGGTGTGGGTTATTATAATTGGTGTGGGTTATTATAACTGATGTGGGTTATTATAATTGGTGTGGGTTATTATAATTGGTGTGGGTTATTATAATTGGTGTGGGTTATTATAATTGATGTGGGTTATTATAATTGGTGTGGGTTATTATAATTGGTGTGGGTTATTATAATTGATGTGGGTTATTATAATTGGTGTGGGTTATTATAATTGGTGTGGGTTATTATAATTGGTGTGGGTTATATTAACAGTCGCGACTTACTCAAAATTAATGTAATGCTGTTCATTTTGTGTGCTCGTGTCTTTTTTTATAATTATGTCTGTTTTTATTAGTGTTGGGACATAACAAGCAGTATGTGTATGGTAGAAGAACATGTAATGTGTGTATGGTAGAAGAACATGTAAT
>NC_091329.1:18139601-18167101 GCF_038502225.1 Cherax quadricarinatus | reverse complement strand
AGTAGTAACTGTGATCACGTAAGTGGCAGCACAGCGGTAGTAACTGTGGTCACGTAAGTGGCAGCACAGCAGTAGTAACGGTGGTCACGTAAGTGGCAGTACAGCAGTAGTAACTGTGGTCACGTAAGTGGCAGCACAGCAGTAGTAACTGTGGTCACGTAAGTGGCAGCACAGCAGTAGTAACTGTGATCACGTAAGTGGCAGCACAGCAGTAGTAACTGTGGTCACGTAAGTGGCAGCACAGCAGTAGTAACTGTGATCACGTAAGTGGCAGCACAGCAGTAGTAACTGTGGTCACGTAAGTGGCAGCACAGCAGTAGTAACTGTGGTCACGTAAGTGGCAGCACAGCGGTAGTAACTGTGGTCACGTAAGTGGCAGCAGAGCAGTAGTAACTGTGGTCGCGTAAGTGGCAGCACAGCAGTAGTAACTGTGGTCACGTAAGTGGCAGCACAGCAGTAGTAACTGTGGTCACGTAAGTGGCAGCAGAGCAGTAGTAACTGTGGTCACGTAAGTGGCAGCACAGCAGTAGTAACTGTGGTCACTTAAGTGGCAGCACAGCAGTAGTAACTGTGATCACGTAAGTGGCAGCACAGCAGTAGTAACTGTGGTCACGTAAGTGGCAGCACAGCAGTAGTAACTGTGGTCACGTAAGTGGCAGCACAGCAGTAGTAACTGTGGTCACGTAAGTGGCAGCACAGCGGTAGTAACTGTGGTCACGTAAGTGGCAGCAGAGCAGTAGTAACTGTGGTCGCGTAAGTGGCAGCAGAGCAGTAGTAACTGTGGTCACGTAAGTGGCAGCACAGCAGTAGTAACTGTGGTCACGTAAGTGGCAGCACAGCAGTAGTAACTGTGATCACGTAAGTGGCAGCACAGCAGTAGTAACTGTGGTCACGTAAGTGGCAGCACAGCAGTAGTAACTGTGGTCACGTAAGTGGCAGCACAGCAGTAGTAACTGTGGTCACGTAAGTGGCAGCACAGCGGTAGTAACTGTGGTCACGTAAGTGGCAGTACAGCAGTAGTAACTGTGGTCACGTAAGCGGCAGCACAGCAGTAGTAACTGTGGTCACGTAAGCGGCAGCACAGCAGTAGTAACTGTGGTCACGTAAGCGGCAGTACAGCAGTAGTAACTGTGGTCACGTAAGCGGCAGCACAGCAGTAGTAACTGTGATCACGTAAGTGGCAGCAGAGCAGTAGTAACTGTGGTCGCGTAAGTGGCAGCACAGCAGTAGTAACTGTGGTCACGTAAGTGGCAGCACAGCGGTAGTAACTGTGGTCACGTAAGTGGCAGTACAGCAGTAGTAACTGTGGTCACGTAAGCGGTAGCACAGCAGTAGTAACTGTGGTCACGTAAGCGGCAGCACAGCAGTAGTAACTGTGGTCACGTAAGTGGCAGTACAGCAGTAGTAACTGTGGTCACGTAAGCGGCAGCACAGCAGTAGTAACTGTGATCACGTAAGTGGCAGCAGAGCAGTAGTAACTGTGGTCGCGTAAGTGGCAGCACAGCAGTAGTAACTGTGGTCACGTAAGTGGCAGCACAGCAGTAGTAACTGTGGTCACGTAAGTGGCAGCACAGCAGTAGTAACTGTGGTCGCGTAAGCGGCAGCACAGCAGTAGTAACTGTGATCACGTAAGTGGCAGCACAGCAGTAGTAACTGTGATCACGTAAGTGGCAGCACAGCAGTAGTAACTGTGATCACGTAAGTGGCAGCACAGCAGTAGTAACTGTGATCACGTAAGTGGCAGCACAGTAGTAGTAACTGTGATCACGTAAGTGGCAGCACAGCAGTAGTAACTGTGATCACGTAAGTGGCAGCACAGCAGTAGTAACTGTGGTCACGTAAGTGGCAGCACAGCAGTAGTAACTGTGATCACGTAAGTGGCAGCACAGCAGTAGTAACTGTGGTCACATATGCGTGGCGGGGCGTGCCAGGGAAGAATTAATTTGGTTATCGTGGTAGTGGCTAAGTTTATCTTGCGATGTAGTAGTAGTAGTAGTAGTGGTGGTGGTGGTGGTGGTAGTAGTAGTATTAGTAGTAGTGGAGGTGGTGGTACATTGGAAATTGTCACTCACGATATCTTTTTGCTTAAAATAAAGTCAAGATATTCTCTGTAACAAGATTACCCGGTGTTGTTTTGTAAGACAAATATTATTAAATCAGAAGTATATAGTATACTTGTGTGAAGACAACTTGCACTCCGTCATCACTCCTCCACTCCGTCATCACTACACCGTTCTCTCTGCTTCTCCTACATTACGTCTATTTTCCTATGCCTCTGTGTTTATGATAAAGCACGTGATGCGTAAATCGTCTCAAAAAAAAAAAAATCCTGCACGTGCCTCTAATTCATCAACCTTTAATCTAATAAAGAGAAGAGTAATGGACTGAGAAGGCGTAATAAACTGTGAAGAAGAAATACAGTGGATAAGTAAGGTTTTTGATCGGTATAAATCCTTGCCTAAATTTAATACTTGCTCTGAAGTCGATTCCTTAAACAAAAAGCTTCTGAACTTCTCCAACGGGTCTACAACCACATGGTCAAGGATGCGACAATGGAAAAATCTATGAGACACAAAGGGGAAAAAATGCTCTATTTGATCTGATGGCTCGACTGCAGTTTATAATCTCCAGGTGTTCGTGCCTCACCGCGGTATATTGCGGGCGGTTTATATGCTGGAGCCCCAAGATTAGAGACAATCTCTGTCTCCAGGCTCGGTTTGTTTACGATCCGAGGTTGTTTACAGCGTCTTCCCGCCAAATTTGATGTTTTGGTCTCCCGCCAAATTTGATATTTTAGTCTTATTAATTGGGGTTTTGGCGGGAGGTCTTTTGAGGGTGATGTTCTAAGTCGAACTAAATAATGTTGAAACATTAGAACGCCTTAAAACATTACATAATAAGTAATGAAACATTTTTAATCACTGTGTTTTTATATAATCGATAAATTAGGTAGCGACAGGATATTAATATTTTTCGTCTTGTTATATTTATCATTCATTAGTACTTAGTGTAATTAATATATTTGTTAATATTGTCTACTAATAATACTACCACTACTGCTAATTTTATTTATTCAGCTATCACTGATACTGGCACTTTCCATAAGAACATAAAAAAGTAGGAACACTGCAGCAAGCCTACTGGCCCGTAGTAGGCAAGTCTTTCTCAAACCCAAACCCAATAACAAAATATTTGGAAAACCCATTTTCAATGCTTCTGAATTATTATTTAGAAGACCCTGTAACTTCAGTATAATCTGTGAAATTTCATTTACCTGTGAGCGAAGTTAGTCCCTTCATCACTTCTACTCTGACTTATCTATGTTAGAAATTATAACTAAACAAATTGTAAGGTAAAGGAAGTTTAGTTACCAATATTTGTTTAGTTACAAAAGGTAATAACAAAGTGACACTTCAGGGCATCTATAAGTATAGAATTCTGAGACTGGCACTTTAATGAGTACTTCCTCTGATTGACTTCAAAAAGTGATGCGTCTTATATACTGTCCTTGAATATCTGAAGAGATTAATACCATAAGAACATAAGAATGGAGGAACATTGCAGCAGGTCTATTGCCCCATACTAAGCAGATCCTTCTCAAACACAAACCCACTAACAAAAATATTTGCCCAGCCCATTTTCACTGCTATTGGGATAAAACCAGCAGTAATTTTTTAGTTTAGTTTTATTATACAGTTTTCTATTCATATTGCCAAAATATTTAGCGAGCGTTTTCTTAAAAGATTCTATTGTATCTAAATTTTCGTTCGATATAAATTTTCGTGTTTTATAATTGTAAAAAGGTAAGTTTTAACACACATTTGTATAGCACTCGCTTCTCCCCGTGCTTTTATTGTCGTTATTTTGGGGTTACAGTCTCCCCCTGCATATCAAATAGCTCTGCGATTGACTGTATCAAATTTATTCAATATTTTAAAGGTTTGAAATAAACCTCACAGTTCTTGTTTTCAAAGAGAAAGTGAGAGGGGGAGGTGGGTGAGAGAAAGTGAGAGAGGATGAGTGATAAGGTTATGCGAGTGAGGAGAGAGAGGATGAGAGCGATGAGAGAGAGAGAGAGAGAGAGAGAGAGAGAGAGAGAGAGAGAATGTGAGAGCAAGTGGGCCAAAAGAGTCATAGGCTAAAGCTGGGGCCAAGTTTCTGAAACTTTCGTACCTTTAAGATAGTTTTGCTCTCGCCCATAGGGTGGGCGTGGGTTACATAGATAAGCAATCAAGCTAACTAAACACCAGTGCTAGAAAAAGACCTGTCATGACTTTTGCCACTCAGACTTACGTCACACCCTGGAATTTAACCTGAGTTCTGTGAAAGGTTTCGACGAATCTGTGGCTGATGAACCCAGAAATAAAATCGGTAGCAATAGTGAACGGAAATGAGCAATCTAACGAGGGGTGACTGACCAACAGTACACTTTTTAATCAATGCTGTAAGTTTGCCCGGAATAATTCCCTGTATTAGTTCCCGAAGTACTTTGATTCCTTTTAACCTAGGGATGTTCGGTCGAGGATTAAAAGACTGACGATAGTTGGAGCTCCCACACCGCGAGCTGAACAATCATGAATGTTTGGTACAAAGCCACGGGAGCTGAACAATCATGAATGTTTGGTATAAAGACACGCAACCGATCACGATAAAACTTAGTTTACAATTCTTACATCATTATCTGGCTTATCGACATATCTTCGTGTATGTTTATTCTTACCTGTGAAAGATAAAGATCAACGAAGCGATGAGCTTCTTAGTCGTAAACGGTATTGGGTCAAGACTCGCGAAATCGTAATGACGCGATTGCAAACAAACCATAACACGCGTCGGTCTGAAGTTTTATGACTGATCGCTGGTTCTATCCCCACCCGTGGTATGGTTTGGTATTGGGTCAAACTTCTGTGACCACCATCTCTTGAAGCTGTGATTCTCTCTACTGTTGCACGATTTGTGGAAGAGACTTATTAAAATGGAATAAACATGGACGAAACTTTTTTTTTAAACGATATGAATTAAATTAACTGCTAATGAAACTTGGTTTATATAGTACAAGTGATAAACAGAGTGATAGACAAGCGGGGTATAAAACATTTTAATCTACTTTATCGGCAGGTGAAACTTGCCGTAAACTACTGTAGCAGTGAATAAGACGTAATTGGAAATATTTTAGTCTTGAGTTCATTCCCGTGTACATCAGGTACATATCTCAGGCATCCAGGATATACTGACAGCCACAAGGATTCTCTCAAGTGTATAAGACAAAACTCAGGGAAAAATAGTACCACTTAGAACTGGAGCTGGGCAGCTTACTGGTAATGAACAGGAAATGTGTCTTTTCTCTCTAATGTCTGTTTCTTGTCAGCATGTTAATTCTTTCTCACGCATTCCAAGCCACCAATTGCAAGTCTGATTTATCTGCCAGAAGACACATTTTGAGTGTAATCTACACGTGTGGTTCTTAATTTCTTCATTTGTTTCACTGTTAAAATGTAGATTTAGAAGCAACTTTTACCTTCGTGATTTGTTGAAAGTAATGTTTGGTAATCTGTTATCTTGCAGCCTGAGACTTGTTGTTGTTGTACCATCTAAGTGACAGTTTTATTATATTTGAAAGCAAGTTATTACCTAAGAGAAACAATGTTATTCTACCAGATGTGCTCGCTCGCGCGCGCACACACACACACACACACACACACACACACACACACACACACACACACACACACACACACATACACACACACACACTCTTGCAAGTAGGAAAACCTAACTCAGAAACAACCTGCAGAACGCTTGTAAGTCAATGTTATGGAAAAAGTGAATGTGCTAATCGCTTACTCTTCATCAACTATTTCGTATTTCTATCCAAAAATGGTTCATTATACTTCGCTTAATAAACATTTCCTCTGGCTTCAGTTATACTGCTTGAAGAGAAGTTATAAAATAACCTTTTATTAGGGCAGTATATCGCTCTGCCCAGTCTTGACTTCGTAAAGTCAAGTTCTGCAAATTGTGATCTTGTCTTCAGACTTATCAGCAATGTACTTTTTCATCTACCTACAAAACTGCTTTTTTTTCATTTCATTTTTATTTTTAGCCGTAATGCCCTTTTTATTTGACACCGATGTATTTACAACCTAAGAGCTGCTGCCCTGCCGCAGCTCTTAGGCTAGCTCAGTCTGAAGTAAAATTACCACCTCTTAAGATGTCCCGTACAAGAGTAAGTGTTCACCATGTGGAAGTGAAAGTGTTACCAAGTATAAACAAACTTTCCCATAGTCTCAACCTCCCCTGAGCTCATTAAGGTAAGCTTCTTTTATTATAAATTGGTTTATCATGTATCAGTTTTCAATTAAAGGGGCATCAATCATAAATAAATCTTTTATCCCTAAATAGTTTATCATGCTTGAATAATGATAGCACGATTAAAGCTTAAGTGATCAAATGATCGGGTCTCGTAGAAATCTAGGTGTTCTGTCTGACCTTAACCATTGAAGGAGAATGATTTGAGACGGGTGAAAGGCTTTTGATCCCAGGAGACGAACCCATCTTGGATGACTCCCATTTCGGCTCCTGTATGGCCCCTACCGGATTATCGCTTCCGTCAGGCAGTGTGCCATGCTTCGTGGGGAACCCTCGCCTTGGGAAGACTTATGGTCATGCTACAGAGTATTGTAACGTCCTCTGTCGTCGTCACTTGAAAGTTATGTTATGGTTATTTTTTGCCTTCCTTGCGACGTTTTTTTTGGGGGGTGGGGGGGAAGGGGTCCTAATAGCAGTTTGGGTGTTTCTTTGGGATTTTTCTTGTGATGGCGTTTTTTGAGGGTGTTCTTGTTATGGCGTCTTGGAGGTTTCTTGTGATGGTGTTTTTTTTCGTGGTAGCGTTTTAGGGTTGTTTCAAATGATGAAGGTTTCTGGCATCCATTCCATTTGCACGTTTTGCGTGTTCTTGCGTGCGTTCTCTAGTCCATGGGTGCAAAGAGAGCACTTAGCTGTGAACTTTCCTGCAGGCACTGTTAGGCAGTGTCCTTACTTCTCTTCTTGTTTCGGACTTTGTGTACGTGGTTGTGGGACGCTTGGTTGCGTACGCGGGTGTCTCCTTTACGGGGTTTTGTGCAGGTGGTTGTGGTGTACATGGTTGTATGAAGCACGTGCTTGTTTTATGTAGGAGTTGTATGGTGTATGTGGTTGCTGTGTGTGTAGTTGCGTGGTGGACGAGGCTGTGGTGAGCGCGAGTCTGCGACTTGCATCTTTGTATATTGTACATATTTGCGTGGTGTACATGGATGAGTGGTACACCTGGTACTGTGTTGCACAATTACTAATAAATCACAGAACGGGTGGGATTCGAACCCATGGTAAGAGTCTTAAAGCTCGTTGGTCATATATCATGTACAGTAGTGTACGTGGCTGTGTGCCTACGGACTGTGCAGTGTATGTGGGGTTTCAGTGTATGAATGAGTAATGTGCAATTCTGTTGCGAATGTACAGTGGGGAAATGTGTATGATTGTGTTGTGTATGTGCAGTGAGGGTGATTGTACAGTGATGGGTGATCGTACAGTGATGGGTGATCGTACAGTGATGGGTGATCGTACAGTGATGGGTGATCGTACAGTGATGGGTGATCGTACAGTAAGGGTGATCGTACAGTGATGGGTGATTGTACAGTGATGGGTGATCGTACAGTAAGGGTGATCGTACAGTGAGGGGTGATTGTATAGTGAGTGATCGTAAAGTGAGGGTGATCGTACAGTGAGGGTGATCATACAGTGATGGTTGATCGTACAGTAAGGGTGATCATACAGTAAGGGTGATCGTATAGAAAGGGTGATCGTACAGTGAGGGTGATCGTACAGTGAGGGTGATCATACAGTGAGGGTGATCATACAGTGAGGGGTGATCCTACAGTGAGGGGTGATCCTACAGTGAGGGATGATCGTACTGTGAGGGTGATCATACAGTGAGGGTGATCATACCATGAGGGTGATCCTACAGTGAGGGGTGATCCTACAGTGAGGGGTGATCCTACAGTGAGGGGTGATCGTACAGTGAGGGTGATCATACAGTGAGAGTGATCATACAGTGAGGAGTGATCGTACAGTGAGGGTGATCGTACAGTGAGGGGTGATCATACAGTGAGGGTGATCATACAGTGAAAGTGATCATACAGTGAGGGTGATCATACAATGAGGGTGCTCATACAGTGAGCAGTGATTATACAATGAGGGGTGATCGGACAGTGAGGGGTGATCGTACTTTGAGGGTGATCGTACAGTGAGAGTGATCGTACAGTGAGGGTGATCGTACAGTGAGAGTGATCATACAGTGAGGAGTGATCGTACAGTGAGGGGTGATCGTACAGTGAGGGGTGATCGTACAGTGAGGGGTGATCGTACGGTGAGGGGTGATCGTACAGTGAGGGGTGATCGTACAGTGAGGAGTGATCGTACAGTGAGGGGTGATCGTACAGTGAGGGTGATCGTACAGTGAGCGGTGATCGTACAGTGAAGGGTGATCGTACAGTGAAGGGTGATCGTACAGTGAAGGGTGATCGTACAGTGAAGGGTGATCGTACAGTGAACGGTGATCGTACAGTGAGCGGTGATCGTACAGTGAAGGGTGATCGTACAGTGAACGTGGTCGTGCACGGAGGTTGGCTGCGTGCTTCCCTGGTCTTGTCGCAACACTTGCCGCTTCTGATCAAGGATAAGCCAGAGTTTATAACTTTGACGCAGACCCGCGTGTCTCCTGAATATTCTCACTTTTTTTTTCGTCCTCGCTAAGAATCTCCTCACACCTACGCACACGCCACTCGTGCACACAGACACAAGGTGTACACACGCACGTGGTTTGTGTAAGTGCATTCACGTGCTCATACGCACGGTTTCAAAACGTACGTCAAATATCATAACTTGGGGAAAAGACGTCTCTACCTGTTTATAGTAAGGGGAACAGAGAGATATATATGAGTAGTGTCCCTAATATGTGAAGGAAATATTTATATGGAAGATTACTGTGGAAGTAACAGCTATTTTTATGTTGAGATAATTTACTGAAAAACATTAGTAGTTTCTTTGTTTACAATGTGGCAGAAGGCACTGTATTAAAATATGGAAGCCAAGAAACCAAGTCAGTGGGTGGAGAGATTGTCAATGGATGGAGAGAAAGTTGGAACAAACTCGGGTAAATTTAGTAGGGAAAAATGCAACTTTGAAAACTTGAATTAGTGGACGTAACGAAGGCTTCAATACATATGCCAAAAAAAAACAAAAAAAAAAACTAAGAGGTAACTGATATGATAAAGAAAATGCACATACTTTTGAAATTCGTAAAAGAAGGTGGATATCTTGAAGGAGGAAACAAAAGTCATGGAAAAATACAAAAGTAAAACAGAATTTATATTGGCATAACAAGGTAAATAAAAGACTTACCTTGAACAACAGCTGCATGTAGCTATGAGGAGGAGATGAAAGGGTTTGAAGAGTATTAAACAAAAATAGAGAAAAAGCAACAGGTATTAATTTATAGAGAGATTACTACTGGAACAATCTTTAACTTCCGAAAAATGATTACACAAACTATTGAACTGTCGAGGTAGAAGACTGTTGACAGAAATAAGGAGATTATTGTTTTTAGTTATGCAGGAAAAGAAATATCAAGAGTATGAAGAGTGAAAAATAACTGACATGACAAATTTCTTAATGGTGTAGCTACAAGAATATCTAGTGGGATACCTGCGTCTTGGAAAATGAGAAGACTACGAACAGGCTACTAAAAGTTACATTTCTAAAGCATATAAACAATAAGGATGTCTAAATTAAGTACAATTTTTCAGAGGACAGGGAGAAAATAAGAAGCTTTATATAAACGGCAAAGAGATAAAAATGAGAATAAAAGTGAGAAAGAAAATCAGCAATTTTTTCCAGTGACAGGGCCATACCGACCTATCAGATGGTTTCTCAAAGAAATGAAGACCGAGAACCACCAAACTAAAACATATGAAAGAGAATTAATAAGATAAACACATCTGTAAATACTTTGTTGTCTACAGAGGAAGTAATTTCAAGAAGATTAAAACTAAGGGACATTGTAGAAGAGAAGAAATCTGATATAGTTTGTCTGAATCTACAAAAATAAAAAAAAAACATAAGGGCCATGAAGTCGTATTAGACGGAAGATATTCAGTGTGTAGAAGGCACACAAATAGGTAACAGCGCTTAGCTTGTAAGAAACCCTAAATTTAACCTTGCAAAAGCCTGTGTAAAAAAAAGGAGAAACTCATAAGAGTTAATGTATATTATCAGCCATTTATTAAGACCTAGGAGCAAAAAGAGCGTGATACAATAAATTAGAGAATACATAATGTACTAAGGGAATTATTGATGGTAAGTGACTATGAAAAGAAAAGTTGCTATAACTTGCGATTTTACTATAAAGAAATAAATTATGCAATTTATGAGGATGAGCCAGGAAGCGCGGATAAATATTCAGTAGAATTCCCAAACTCTTTGACTAATTTCTTTTAAGAATATGTAATTGAAGTGACACGAGTGAGAGAAGGCAACATACTTTCGCTATTTATTCCTAGTATTTACTAGAACAAAGGATGAGATTTTCAACATAAACTGAAGTAAACCCTTTGATAACGTGGGGAATACGTTCCTGAAAATCAGCGTCATATGAAAAATAACTTTATATGAAGAGAAGAACATATGTGAAGAAAGTTATTATCCAGAAACCTTCAAATTTACCGCAAAGCTTTATTTTTAATATTCTACTAGGTACAATTTAGTACAGTATTGCCGGGTCACCAAAATGGAAGAGACCCGGGCCGGGATTACCGGCGAATCAAATAGTACAGTATGTCTTACTTTGCATTCTAGTTGTCGTTATGGGTTAGGGGAGAGTTGATGTGTCTGTATTGTTCTGGGGTGGATGGCTGTAGTTCTTGTGTTGATGTGGGTGCAGTTGTCTATAGCTGATAGTTGTGCTGGAGTGCTCAAGTATGTGATGCGTCTCAGGTGTGTTTTACCTGGCAGTACTTTATATAGCTGACGATAAGACATTGCTTGCTCCAAAACACTCTTTAGACCAATGTTTACAAACTTAACGGGATCCTTTTCACGAAAAAAAACTCTGCCAATTTACCAGTAACATGTAACTGTTCACACAACTCCTGCAGTGTTGAAATGAGCTCCTGCATTTCTTCTGCAGCTGAGTCATCATCTTCATGTAGCAGTTCATTTATGACTTGTTCACGCACTTTTTTTAAACAACGTCTCACAGTCCATAATAGAGCTACAAATTTCTGGACCTGAGGGAAGCAAAAGAAATCATTGAGCACAAAAGACCACAATTGACGCCAGCCTGCGTTTATGGTTCACTGAGGCACCTCATTCCATTATTCTTTTTACCTGTGTTAGTGCAACTTCAATGTTGCCAGAGCTCTGACACGCCAATTTCGGAGCGATCATCCAATGCTGCGATGAGTTTTTACATAACTTTGCGTGTGTAGTAGCACTTATATGCACTAATAAATTCTCAGTCTAATGACTGTTTTAGAAGTGTCTTATTGGGTGGCAAAAACCCAGCCTTCACAATTGAGTCCTTAGACTGAAAGATTTGAGGATGACAGAGGGAATTATCCTGCGTGAGGGGAACTTTGAAGCCAAAGTTTCTTTTTGACCAGGTATGTTTTGACTGCAAGAATAAATAATGCTTGAACCAATCATCAAAGGAACTCGGTTATCCATGCATCTTCATTAGAATACCAAATGTCAGGCAAACAACCTTTGTTTTGACCTTTTAAATGTCAGTGATTCTCTGCCTGATAGAATAGGCTTGCACTTGGAGTTACCAGTTGTAATTGTGCAGAGAAGGAAGGTGATGCGACCTATAGGTACTTTATAACAAGACGCAAGTTCTTGACGGCATGCTTTTCTTAGTCTTGTCTCGACAGCATTAAACACATAACGGAAATAACGTGCCTAAGGTCAGCAGGGGAAAACTAACCAGTGCAATGTGATCGGATGAAGCACTCGCACCACAAAAACTTATGCTTTGAGGCTATGTGTACCTTAAAAGACTCCAGCACTAAACATGCACGATTTTGAACATTAAAATGGTATAAAATACCGACAGGTTGTTAGGTAAGACACATATGCAACAGTTAGGTATCTTTATTTCGAAACGTTTCGCCTACACAGTAGGCTTCTTCAGTCGAGTACAGAAAAGTTGATAGAAGCAGAAGAGACTTGAAGACGATGTAATCAGTCGATGTAATGGAACAATGCTCTTCTCCAGACTGAGGGACTGACCACCTCAAAACTTTAAGGGTGATGGACTGATTACATCGTCTTCAAGTCTCTTCTGCTTCTATCAACTTTTCTGTACTCGACTGAAGAAGCCTACTGTGTAGGCGAAACGTTTCGAAATAAAGATACCTAACTGTTGCATATGTGTCTTACCTAACAACATGCACGATTTTGAAGGCCATTTTCTCTGTTACACAATGTTTAGGATTTCATGTCTTATTATTTGAGCACTTAGCTGGCCCTCTTCCTTGTTTTCTCCCTTGTCTTAAAATTCAATAACATTTATGTGTTATTTAGCTGTACTCGCCTCCTTGACATTCTGTTCATCACATCAATACTTAATCTACTCGCTGCACAAGCTCCTATTTTTTCCTCAGTATATCTCATTATCCTGATGGTGGATTCTCTCAGACAAAACTTGGGTCAGAGGATAAAAAAAATCCACTGCGCAGACTACCAAAATTTTGCAAGTGACTTGATGCTTCTATGCTTATGGATCATACTATCAATGATGACTTTTTTAAGCGCTATGTAAAAAAATAAAATTATTAGATTAGAGATTAGTAATATCTCTAGCAATATCGCTTTTGCATCTAAATCAATCTGGAGAGATCATGTTCTGCTAGAAATAGTCTATATTTATACATATAGATAAGGAAATGGAAATACATGCAAATTGTAAGGACTTTATTACGAGAAACTAAAATATGATTAAGTGTATTTTAAGGCATGTGATTTAGATGTAATATTACAAGGGACAGATACAAATAATTAATACACTAAATCGAATCGAATAACTTATTCCTAAAAGGAATTAGACAAAAATAATAAAATTTTTTTTTATAGAAGGTGCTAGAGAACTATACACGGAAAGGACTAGGGACTGATATTACGAAACAGCCCAGTCAAGAAACTTGGCAGAGATTAAAGCTGACAAGAAATAAATGAACAAATGCAGAAAGACAGGGAGACAGAAACTTTGTAAAAGAATAAACAAGAACAAGACAGCATGAAATCTTTTATTTAAAATTGTTGATGGAAAACAAAGAATAACATAACAAGACATTGACAAATTCATTGATGTTCTGGAGGAAATGCACAAGGTTTGAAGCAGAAAATTTCAGTGTGTTGACGAAAGAACACATTAAATGTAAAGGATCTGGATCCCAAACAGTTATGTGAAATGAAAGATAATGAAAAAGGTAAATAGAAATTAAGAGGGGGCAACACATGTTTTTGAAACTCATGCTGCTATCTACTTTGGATTTTTGAAATATTTCCCTTAGTGAAAATTCACACAGATGGTAAATTACACACACATTGTGTTAATATGTAAAAGGTAGATAGTTTTCCAGACGTGTGTAAAAATATTAGAGAAATAAATAACAAAAAGGCACAATACCGTGACTGGAACGATACACAAATAACCCGCACATAAAAGAGAGAAGCTTACGACGACGTTTCGGTCCGACTTGGACCATTGACAGGATGGGGGGGGGGAGAGTGAACAAAATATTTGGTAAACATAAAGGTGCTAGTAAACCATTCGCTTTCCAGCCTGCAAGTTTACGTATACCAAATTAACTGTGACGGAGTCACGGTTATTTTTACTTGAAAGAAATGTATGGACCGACTGTATTTATCTAGACATTAAAGATTAATTTAGTAAGTGCAAATAAAAGAGGAATACAATGCAGACTGTAACAGTAGATATAACATTATATGTCTGAGAGGAAAATGCGAACAACTTTTAGAGGAAATATGTCCTTGTGGAGAGATATTATCAGTGGGATAGACGGGTAAGCCTGTGGAAGGCCTCGGTCAGATGACCAAAAGCTCCAGCTCCGAATCATCATGTGACTAAGACCCGCGCCAGGAGACACTTGTCCTAGTTCCTGACAAACCTTTCCTAACCTAACCAGAGTGGTGCCACGAAGATCTCTACTTGCTTCCATAACGATTTTCATTTATAAATGACCTGCCAGATGGAACACAAAATTACTTGACAATGCTCGTGTATGAAAAAATCTAGGTAAAGTAGCAAATAAACTGACTCCAAACCACTACAGAATGACCTGATTAAGTGGACTAGATAAGTGACATGAGTAGATAAATGACATGTAATGAGAATGGGAGAAAGCGATATCAGACACACAAGAAGAAAATAGACTGTGACAAAATATTAAATGTATCAGACAGAAAGTGGGATCTTTGAGTTATTATTGCAAAAAATTTGCCACCGGAAGATCGTGCAAATGAAATTATGAAAAAATTGTAAGATTTACTGTCAGATTAGATAACAGGTTTCAAATATTTGCAAGGAAACGTGTTAAATTATTATTTTCAACATATGTTAGTTCAAAACTGGAAAATACAGCAGCTGTGAGTTGCTCACATTAAACTGTGGACTAGTTAGCGAAGGTCCAAAGAAGAAGCAAGAAATGGCTACCCGTGCTGCAAAAAAAATATAAATAACGATGAATGATTAAGCCTAAATATGGCCACGCTAGCTGAGGGGGGGGGGAATACATTGTAACCGCATAAATGGCTACAAGCACAATTTTTTTTTTTTTAGAAAAGTCCCTGTTGTAGTTACTAAGAAGTCAACAAAAGGCTACACTTTTATCTCGAGGAAAAACGTGATCCTGAAGGAATATAAGAATTTTCCTACAGTGGCAGACCAATGAAATTAATTGAATGGAAGAGTAATTAGTGCTATAACCATCGAAAATTAAAAACATATATGATAAATTAGTGAAGGAAATTTCTCTCTCTCTCTCTCTCTCTCTCTCTCTCTCTCTCTCTCTCTCACACACAAACGTGCATAAATCCCATGTATCTTTTTCTCCTTACACTCTACAATTCTGAGCTCCATGTCCTGGTCTAGTTTTTCACGCACGATTTATGGGTTTCAATTGCGAGATTTCAAATTATCTCTCCAGGCCAAGGGTTGCTTCCTTCCCTCCCCATCTCCCCCACACCATCTTCCCCTCCCCATTCCCCTTTCATCTCCCCCTCCCCATTCCCCTTTCATCTCCCCCTCCCCATTCCCCTCTCATCTCCCCCTCTCCATCTTCCCCTCCCCATCTTCCCCTCCCCATCTTCCCTTTCCATCTCCCCATTTCCCTCTCCCTTCTTCCAATCCCTCACAGAAAGCCTGAACCGTTTCCCTGTTGTCTCTCTTCTTCCTAATTCCCATTTTCCCTTACCCCCAATTTTCTATCCCATTTTCCCCTCTTCTCGCCCTCTCTATTCTTCCTTCTGTTCCTTCCCTCCCTAACAAGAAAATGGCTCCTGTTATGACTAACAATAATAGCTTAGGCCATTGAATGCCTGAATGTCTGTTGTATTGATCCTTTTTTTCCTTATAAAAGATAATACTTTTATTGAAACTGATACAATGTTACCCTATTTTATGGCCCATTTGTGTAATCTTATAGTGTAGTTGCTTTAATTGATCCTCGGAGAAATATGGCTGTTTTTTCGACTTATTTATATAAGCAAGATTCCAAAATACTTGCAAGTCAAAATGGCACATTTTATCTTTGCCACCAGAGATAAGTTGCGTACATACTTATAAGATCATAATAAAATCGTTAACTTTTAATTTTTATGTGATGCCCCCCCCCCACCAAATTTTATGGTTTGGTTTCGTTAATTCCTCGTCATTCTTCTGCATAACTATGGTTTTTCTGCACGACTGTCACCCATCTCTGTACAAACTTTGTATCACGCTCCGATAAAACGATTACTATTACTATGAGAATTTTCGGAAATAAGTAGGGCAATGGAACAGCAAACGATAAATTGAAAAAAACCACATTAATGATGCTATAAGTACATTATATTACTCATGTCATGATGTATGGCAGTTGTATTGCTTTATTACTTATCAACTCGTTTATGCATGTTGAAATTATATACAAAGAGTAAAAAAAAAAAACTAATGATTACGATGTAGGACTGAGTTCTTCGAACTCATTTTCTTTTTACCTGTTTGCAAGCTATTGGATAAAGATGGTGATAGGTAGACAAAAATGAAGTCTGGTGTTAAATAAAACGGATCACTTTTGAAATACAATATAACACTTTGAAATTCAACACCACTATAAAATTTAACAGATCACTGTGAAGTACAGTATAAAACTTTGAAATGCAACGAATCACTTTAAAATATAGCAACATGTCAATTAGAAATATTACGTATCACCTTGAGCAACAATAAATTACTTTGAAAGATCACTTTGAAATACAAGAAATCACCTAGGTACCTAGGGATTGGCAGAGAGCATGCATAGTTCCTTTGTATAAAGGCAAAGGGGACAAAAGAGAGTGCAAAAATTATAGGGGGATAAGTCTGTTGAGTATACCTGGTAAAGTGTACGGTAGAGTTATTATTGAAAGAATTAAGAGTAAGACGGAGAAGAGGATAGCAGATGAACAAGGAGGCTTTAGGAAAGGTAGGGGGTGTGTGGACCAGGTGTTTACAGTGGAACATATAAGTGAACAGAATTTAGATAAGGCTAAAGAGGTCTTTGTGGCATTTATGAATTTGGAAAAGGCGTATGACTGGGTGGATAGGGACGCAATGTGGCAGATGTTGCAGGTGTATGGTATAGGAGGTAGGTTATTGAAAGCTGTGAAGAGTTTTTACGAGGATAGTGAAGCTCAAGTTAGAGTATGTAGGAAAGAGGGAAATTATTTCCCAGTAAAAGTAGGCCTTAGACAAGGATGTGTAATGTCACCGTGGTTGTTTAATATATTTATAGATGGGGTTGTAAGAGAAGTAAATGCGAGGGTCTTGGCAAGAGGCGTGGAGTTAAAAGATAAAGAATCACACATAAAGTGGGAGTTGTCACAGTTGCTCTTTGCTGATGACACTGTGCTCTTGGGAGATTCTGAAGAGAAGTTGCAGAGATTGGTGGATGAATTTGGTAGGGTATGCAAAAGAAGAAAATTAAAAGTGAATACAGGAAAGAGTAAGGTTATGAGGATAACAAAAAGATTAGGTGATGAAAGATTGGATATCAGATTGGAGGGAGAGAGTATGGAGGAGGTGAATGTATTCAGATATTTGGGAGTGGACGTGTCAGCGGATGGGTCTCTGAAAGATAAGGTGAATCATAGAATTGATGAGGGGAAAAGGGTGAGTGGTGCACTTAGGAGTCTCTGGAGACAAAGAACTTTGTCCTTGGAGGCAAAGAGGTTAATGTATGAGAGTATAGTTTTACCAACTCTCTTATATGGGTGTGAAGCATGGGTGATGAATGTTGCAGCGAGGAGAAGGCTGGAGGCAGTGGAGATGTCATGTCTGAGAGCAATGTGTGGTGTGAATATAATGCAGAGAATTCGTAGTTTGGAAATTAGGAGGAGGTGCGGGATTACCAAAACTGTTGTCCAGAGGGATGAGGAAGGGTTGTTGAGGTGGTTCGGACATGTAGAGAGAATGGAGTGAAACAGAATGACTTCAAGAGTGCATCAGTCTGTAGTGGAAGGAAGGCGGGGTAGGGGTCGGCCTAGGAAAGGTTGGAGGGAGGGGGTAAAGGAAGTTTTGTGTGCGTGGGGCTTGGACTTCCAGCAGGCATGCGTGAGCGTGTTTGATAGGAGTGAATGGAGACAAATGGTTTTTAATACTTGACGTGCTGTTGGAGTGTGAGCAAAGTAACATTTATGAAGGGGTTCAGGGAAACCGGCAGGCCGGACTTGAGTCCTGGAAATGGGAAGTACAGTGTCTGCACTCTGAAGGAGGTGTGTTAATGTTGCAGTTTAAAAACTGTAGTGTAAAGCACCCTTCTGGCAAGACAGTGATGGAGTGAATGATGGTGAAAGTTTTTCTTTTTCGGGCCACCCTGCCTTGGTGGGAATCGGCCAGTGTGATAATAAAAAAAAAAACCCTAGAAAAACAGGAAATCACCTCGTGAATATCAAAATGGCATACAATACCGACAAGTTGGTAAGTAAGACATATAGGCAACATTTAGGCATCTTCACTCTGTCAGACCCTGCAACACAATGGCATCTTGGTACAAGAGAGAAAACACCTTGGACAACCTTTTCAAGAGAGAATAGACCTGCCTAGTATGGGCCAATAGGTCTATTGGAGTGTTCCTTCTTTCTCATGTTCTTATGTTATCTGAGAGGGACGTGACCTCTGTGATTACATTCTTTCTTCTACTACTCTGCACCTTTCCTCCCGACAGTATATAAGTCTCCACACTGTCACTTGTTCTTCTCACCGGGTCGCCATCTGGAGAAGACCCGGGCCGGAAGTACCGGCAAACCTACAACAACAACTTGTTCTTCACATTGTTTTAGACTATGGAACAGAACTCTTCTCCAGGCTGAGAGACTAACAACCTCAAATCTACATCTTCAAGGGTGGTGGACTGATTACATCGTCTTCACATCTCTGCTGCTCCTGCCTACTTTTTGTACTCGACTGAAGAAGTCTACTGTGTAGGCGAAACGTTTCGGAATGAAGATGCCTAAATGTTGCCTAAGTGTCTTACTTACCAATCAGAAAATAACCTTGAAATGCAACAGGTCACTTAAGTGAAAGCTAAAGATCAGTCTTAAATCATCACATTACAATGCAACCAAACTTTGTCATCTTTCCTTTACTCAACAACAGGTTTCATTTGTGTTTATTGGTGGTAAATCCTAAGGGTCGGCAGTGGTGCTTCAGGAAGCACTTGAGATTTGCAACGCGAGAAAACCTCATTCCTCATATATATATATATATATATAATATATAATATATATATATATATATATATATATATATATATATGTATATATATATATAATGTCGTGCTGAATAGGCAGAACTTGCCATCTTGGCTTAAATAGCAACGCTCATCTTGCCATATAGGACAAGTGAAAATTTGTGCATGCAATAATATCGCCAAAATCATTCTGATCCTAACGAAAAAAATATATTTCACTGTCTTTGTTTAGTATTAAATTATTGTAAACAAATCTAAAATATATTTAGTTAAGTTAGGCTAAAATATATTCTTCTTGTTATAATAAGGTTACGTAAGTTTTCTAAGATTCTTTTGGAGCAAAATTAAAAAAATTTACATTAACATTAATGAAAAAAAATATATCTTTAAACGTATAAGAAATTTTTTTAGAAATGACTTAATTTTAAATGAGTTCTTGCTAATTGACCAGTTTTACATATTCGGCACGACATATATATATATATATATATATATATATATATATATATATATATATATATATATATATATATATATATATATATATATATATGATACATGGAACATATGTTTGCATATTGATATATACAGGTAAGGTGAGGAATTTAGACATTCAGAATTGCACAATGTTTTAGAAAAAACCGTAAGTTGAGGAGCTCCTCGAACTTTTCAGACTCCAACGGGAACCCAAGATGAAGCAGGTGTTCCATCTCTGGATCGCCACACTGAAGTGCTGGAAAAGAAAGATGGCATCCCTGGTAGTTTCGATGAACCTGAAACCCAACACCTTCAGGAAACCCATAATATACTTTCTCCACGATCCATGGGTCTTGGATCCCTTAAGGACGAAATGGAATTGGTGGGTAAATCTCTGTGCATCATGAGCTTGCGATCTTCCATGTTACCGGTAGCACCGCCCTACTGACCAGCATTAAATGGAATGTAGGTATCAGCCAAGTTAGATGTACGAGAATAGTGTCACACCAGCAGTCTACCATCTTTCAGGGGATATAATGTGATCCCGTCAGAGCAGCTGGCAGACGCATCAGAGGAGCTGGGTTCTCTCTCGGCTGGGCACAAGACCGTAGCAAGGCTTCTCTTGATTTTTTCTTTGACTTCAGTGTGTCTAATATGCCAACATTTGGAACTTGAAAATTTTAAACCATTGTAATAAAATGGCAGGGTATACCGACAATATATTAATTTTATTGTGTAGATTTGTCGTTAGCCAGGGACTTCTTAAAGTCGTTAGTGTGGACGAAACGTCTTCGCAATAAAATGCCATAACCTGCATTTTGTGTCTTATTTGCAGCTCAGACAAGGCTGGCCACGCTGGTCGACTACCATTTGTTTTAAACACACTTGCGCTCAGTGTGAATTAGTGCTGCGAGGTGGAGAGCCACTGTACGAAGGTCCTGCGGGTCAAGACGTGAGCCAGTCCTTGAGATAAGAATTGTTAGAAGAAAGTCACGCGAACTGATGTGAAGTCAAAACAAAACATTAGATCTCGGAAGGGTGTAAATAAATACGGAAAGATAGAAAAGAGGTTATAAGAGAGGTAAGATAAGTTAAAGAAATAACATGAAATAACACGGACAAAAAGGAATAGCGGGAGAAACAGTAGGAAGGGAAGATGTTGGAGACATAACAGTCACATCAGAAACAGCATCTGAAGGTTGAAACAATAGTTAAAGCAGAACACCAGGAAGAAACTTTTGAACAGCTGGAGCAGAAGCAACAGTAGCAGCAACACGAGGAAGAGTGAGAGATGGAGCTCTTGCAGCATCAGATAAAGCATTATCAGCAATAGTAGGAGATAGGATAGAAGACGCAACATCAACAGCCAAATCAGCTCAGTAAGCAACAACAGATACATTAGCAGTAGCAACAACAGCAGAATCAGATGCAGCAGCAGCAGCAGCGCATGCTGCTGCTGCTGCTAATACAGGTTATCAATAATTAGCTGTCACCGCACCTCAACTCAGATGAAGAGACACTAAGATAAAGATAAAAAAAAAAGTTTACTGTGTAAAATGCTTTTATTGAATTCCTCATTTTTAAAGGAACTGTTGACACTGGCTTTGAACTGCTCTAAGTCATAATTGGAAGGGAACGTGGATTCGGGGGGGAAAAAAAGTTCCTTGCATGAAAGGTGCTGAATAAGAGGAAAAAAAGCGGATGAGATATCTCTGTGCACTATTTCTAACAATTTGTACTGAATACTGATGACTCTGGTGGCGTCGCGTTGGTGGAATTCTTATTGCGATTTTAATATAAGAGCTATGAGGAGCTGCTGGTAGCAGCTAGAAACTTGGATCATCAAAGTGCGAGCTAAAAAACAGAGATTGAACTGCTAGTAGAACTATGAGGAACATCGAAATGCCAGCACAGGGATGAAGGAACATCGAAGTGCTAGCAGAAGAGATTAGAGATATCGAAGTGCGGGCAACTTAAACTTCGATGTGACAATTTGTGAGACTCAGAACAATGTCATATTTTTCCACGATGTGTCACAAGGTTAGCAAAACAAATTGATTACATTTAAGCACTGACGCTAAAAAATAATTGAATTACGTTGCATTATCATAAGATAATTTGGTTCAGAGTAGTAATACATATATTAATAAATTCATAGTGAAGTTCTAAATGACTGAATCAAGTTGTATTGCCATAAAATGATTGATTGGGTGCCATAACACAGCATGATTGAGTTACATAGTGTTACCACAGCAAAATACCTTACTGGTATGCATGAGCTTCCACACACACATCTACATTATTGTTAAATGGAAGTGAGTAACTTTTCTGCTTGTCAGAAAAGAAAATCCCTCTTACTGCGGGTCTTCATGAGAGCGAAATTAGGTAGTATTTCTTCCGTTAAATTGCTTAAATTAATGGAAATGATGTACTTAGGTAAATAAAATGGATAACTCAAATAACTTTAGTAACCGAAATGAAATGTGACAAATGCATTAAAATAAATACGTACAAAATTGACCGTCACGAAGCTAAATTTAATTTAAAAACATTTTAAGAATACAAATTAAAAAAAATAATCTACTAATCTCTCCTCAGTTCAAGCTGTTACCTTTAGCAAAAAATCCTAAAATCCTTCATGACAACTTCATGGCTAATCCTTAAGTCTCAAACTTTTCAAAGAGAAAGGATTAAAAAATATTAAACTCTGAACTTGTGAATTCTGCGAGCCGAGAATTACCTGTAATCTCACGACTCCAAAACGTAGTAAAGTGAAGTGTAAAAATTGAAACCTGGCACGGAACTCTGCTCTGTAAATTGTCAGGAGGAAGGCGGAAAGAACAAGATGATGATGATGATGATGATGATAATGCTGATAATGCTGAGGCAGTGGAGAAGTAGAAGGCGGTTGGAGGAGGAGCAAGAGGCGGATGGCGGAGTAGGATGTGGAGGTGTAACAGGCGAGGAAGTAGGGAGTCAGATGGTGGAGAAGAAAGCATTTGGCAGTGGAGCCTTAACTGATTGCCGGAGGAGTGTAGGAGGCAGTTGTCGGAGGACTAGGATGAGTTTCTCTCACAGGAGACCTTTACAAAGGTCCCACAGGAAACTTTTGCAAAGGTCCCATAGGAGGGCTTTAGAAAGCTTCATCGGGAGATCTGTATAAATTTCCTACAGGAGACATGTACGAGGATTCCATAGGAAATATTAGCTTAGTTCTCACAGGAGACATGTATGAAGCTTCCAAGGAAGGCGTTGTTAACAAAGGTCCCTCAGGAGACGCAATTTTTTTTTAGCTAACTCAGTAGACGTTTTTGAATATTCCACATGAAAAATTATTTACAAAACTTCTACAGGAAACATTGTTTTACAAAGCTCACTCAGACACTATTTTCAAAGCTCTCCCATATGAGATAGTGTTAAGAAACCCCCACAGGAAACTGCAAAGCTCACACTATTCTCACTAATGTTCCAAACTTCACCAACATAGTATTAACAGCCTCAAAATAACATAAAAAATTGGATGCTTCTTCAATCACAATTGATTTGATAATAATACTAATAACAATAATAATGACAGTAAAAATCACATCAATAAAAATAGTGCAAAACTAAAAACAGTTAAAACAATTGCAGTACCTGAAGTCGTAACGCACATTTAACAATACATATAAACGTTTTTAAAGCGAATCATTGATGTATGCTTTTCTAAATACGCATTTGACCATTGACACATGACGTTCTTAGAAGTAAACTCCTTCGATTTTTTTTTCACTTTCGTCAATGTCAGAACAGGTGTCCGTTATTAGAGAAGTACTTATTATTTATATGATCTGGCTCGGGGTCAGCCGGGAAGTGCTGGCATGATATTCGGAGCTGGCTACGGTCGTTACAGAAGTCTTTTGGGGGATATCGGCGCTGGTTCAGGGCCGGCTGGACGTGCTTGTAGCGTGTTTGGTTGACTCAGGTTGGCGGGTAAGTGAATGGAATTCCCTGGAAGTGCGTGTTAGGTAGGAAAAGGTAGCGTCAATATATTGGTTCCTTGAAGGGTGATAACTCCATGTTCCTCGCATGCCTGAACCAAAATGGAGCACCACGAAAACAGGTGTAAATGTGGTATTTAACGCACGCACACATACATGCACACATCCAGGAAATATTAACCCCCGCCCCACACAGTTTATTACTAAGAGAATGTTAATGTAGCGGATAGTATGTAAAGTGTTCAAGAGAACAGTTTAAGTTAATGTACAAATATAATGTACACACTATTGTGCCTTTTTGTTCTTTACAGATATAATGAACAGGGCAAATTAACAATTACAAAAGATATACACAAACTGTGTAGGAGACTAAATCCAGCATCATTCCTTTTCACTATACGTAATGTTAACTCTAGAAAGTAATAATTTATGGATAATATATATCCGTAATAAGAACGCAATAAACAGCTGATGTCATAATTAGCAAAATAACCCCAGCGAAAAATAGTGAAATTCCGAATGCATTTTATCAAGGAATATTATATATATATATATATATATATATATATATATATATATATATATATATATATATATATATATATATATATATATATATATATATTATTATTATTATTATTAATGTTAACACATCTGCCGTCTCCCACCAAGGCAGGGTGGCCCGAAAAAGAAAAACTTTCATCATCATCCACTCCATCACTGTCTTCCCAAGGGCGTGCTTACACTACAGTTATAAATCTGCAACATTAATACCCCTCCTTCAGAGTACCGAATAGGTAAAATTGGTCAATTTGCAAGAACTCATTTAAAATTAAGTCCTTTATAAAAAAATTTCTTATGTTTAAAGATATATTTTTTTCATTTATGTTAATGTAAAAATTAATAATTTTGTTCAAAAAGAACCTTAGAAAACTTACCTAACCTTATTATAACAAGCGAAATTTAATTTAGCTTAATCCAACTAAATATATTTTAGATAAGTTTACAATAATTTCATTATAAACAAAGACAATGAAATATATTTTTTCGTTAGGTTCAAAATGATTTATGCGAAATTATTGCATACACAAATTTTCGCTTGCCTTATTCGGCAAGAAGAGCTTTGCTATTTTAGTTAACATCGTAAGTATTACCTATTCGGTACGATATATGGAAACAGAAAATGAGGCTCCAACGAATGCAGTAGAAAGATCCTTGTCAGATAAACGCTATTTAAAACTCTTTTATCAATCATTCATTTAACTATCTTAATAGTGAAATACCGTGCGTTATTAAAAGGATGTGCTGTGGATCGATTAGGAAAGTTCAATTAACGATCAGTGGTAGTGGGTTGACTGTGGTTGAAGAGAATGCTTAGTTTTGTTTTTGTTCAGATTCCTGGACTTCCGCAGTTTACAAGAATGATGGAACAAGTGGCTGCTTGACTTCACTTCTAATAAAGAAAAGGTGAAAGGACAGGGAAGACTGAAGAGGAAGTATACGATTAGATTAATCCAGGATGAGAAGTGGGCGTATAGCTAGGAAAGACTAAAGGAGTCCAACCTAACGACTTTGGAAGAGAGAAGAGGTAGAGAATACATGGTTACGACGTATTTGATATGTAAGAGCTTGTCACAAGGAAACGTGCAATCTAAAATGCACAAAAACAATAACGGTGCTGAAAATATTATTTCACTGTTAGTGGGACAGAGAAAGGTAAAGAGTCTAGATTAGGAAGCAATGGAGGAAATGCTCATTCACTTTGTCAGAATTACATATTGCAAAGAAGGTGGGCCCAGGGGATGTGAATCTACCCTAAAGCACACATCGTAAAGTACACATAAGTGAAGACACACCGGTCTATTTTACCTCTCATCTATGTAACTTTCTATTTTTTATTTCTTACTCCGTGTCTCCTCCACATTCGTAGTTTCATTTATTTCACCTACCATTTCCTGTTCTGTTTTTTCCTCGGTACCTCCGGGAGTCTCTCTACGTCTTATCCACTGACCAACACAGACTTTAATCATTAACACGAGCACAACGGTAGTATCGACATCGTCTTTACTGAGATAAGACACCATTTACCACTACCCCCTCTTTCCACTCTACTGCGGCACTGCTCTCTGGCTCTCGCAACTGTAGTTAAAGCCGCTGATGACCTCTAAAGGAGTCATCATTGCCTCCTGCACACCACATACCAGCTACCTCCATCCCTCCAAGTCCTTGCTTTCTTGAAGGAAATGTAAAAGCGTAAAAAGGAACAAGATGAACCATTTGGCGCTAGAGGTTTGCAAGCTATATAACGCCTACGATCCTGGGGCTGTCGGTGCTTCCAAAGAGTAACGGGAGTTGTAATCGCTGTGCAGACGGTGAGTGAATGAGCTACTGACGTATGGATGAGCAACGATAACAGCAGTTGAGGCGTGAACACGGTGGGATATTGTTAGATGTTATCGCATCTGCATATCTACATTATGCATTGATCAGATTAAACTCTCTCAGTGCCTACGATCTCCTCGTTGTCGTAACATTGAGACCGTGTGGCACACCCAACAGAATCATCGTCAGAGCTATACTCTGATATATTACTGTTTTTGCATTCACTAGAAAATTTCTTTATCTCTTGAACACACAACGTTCTTCCCATAATCTGTATTTTTAACCTAGTGGCCTTTTCCCATCTAGGTAGGGTGATCCGAAAAAAACGAACACATTCAACATTCAACACTTGCAACGTTTATCTCGTAGTTTGTATTTTTAACGTTCTGGCCTTTCCCCACCTGGTACGATGACCTGAAAAACTAACACATTCAACATCATTCATTCAAGAGCTGTGTTGCCAGAGGTGCGTTAACATTCCATTTCAAATAACCTTCCTTCAGGGGCCAGGCACTCAGTTCTAGCTAACTAGTTTCCTTGAATTCAATTCATTTATAAATGTTAACTTGCAGACCTCATCAGCACGCCAAACCATGAAAAACCACCCATCTCCTCTCACTCTACGCCTGCCGGACCGTCAAGCCCCTTTCGCTCTAAACTTCCTATGCCTCCCTCCTTCCAACATTTCCGGGGACAACTCCTAGCCCACCATCCACATCCGCTTTGTACACCATTTAGTCATTTTTTCCTGTCCTATCCTCTAATAATGTCCAAACTACCTTAGCAGCCTCTCCTAAACTTTGAATCCTACCATTGATGATGCTACTCTGTTTAATTCCTTGCATAATATGCCTTCATATTTTTTTGAGGAACATGAAATGCCACCATGCAGTCCAAGAAAATGCAGTCCATCTATCTTCCTGTCTCAACTCTGTTACTTTTTCGTACCAGTCCAACTGGTTTGTGAAACACGATTTGTCATCTCAACTTCCGTGCTGGTAATAGATTATTAAACCAGTTCTCTCCAAGTACTCCACAACTCTGATTGTCTTTTCAGTTACCTAACTTATCGTGCAAGTTAGTCATAATGATCTGTAGTTCAACGCTTCCTGTCTGTCTTCTTCCTTGTACATGAATGGTATACAATACTGACAAGATGAAAATTAAACACATATGCAACATTTGGGTATCTTTAATGTAGACGCTTTGCCATCCAGTGGCTTTATCAACACTACTGGGGAATCCCGCCTACCAGTGACAATGACTTGGTCTGCTACTAGTTCCCTTTTCACCTGACGCCAGTATATAAGCGCCAGCCTTCTTGCCTGTGCTCCATATCCTTCACGACTACGGTGCTCTTCACAGCAATTCCTAGGCTGAGGGACTGATTACCTCGTCTTTTGTATATAGTTCTGTCTTCAGATTATGTCCTAGAATTTGTATTAGTGGCGAAACGTCTACATTAAAGATACCCAGATATTGCGTATGGGTCTAATTTATTTTCTTCCTTAAATATTAAGACTACATTTGTTCTCTTATAGATCTCTGGCAGTTGTGAAGCATTCATTGATTTGTAGATTTTACGTAGTGGTTAAGTGTTTCTGCTCGCGCAGAATCC
>NC_091329.1:18057101-18117101 GCF_038502225.1 Cherax quadricarinatus | reverse complement strand
GTCGAGGTGTAGAGTGTATAGGCATGTTTTCAGTTTATTTTTGGAAGTCTGCGGGAACTGTGCAATTTGCTATGCAGTTTGCAGGGTAATTCGGGTATATGAAAGTATTTCTTGTCTTCTCTCATGTTGACAGCTGGATTCTTTAACGTATATTCTTTCCTCCGTGTATGTAACTCTTAAGTAAGGTTGCCAGTAGTAATAGATTTTGTTTTAGATATTGTTTATGGGCAACCAAGTTCTTTCTTCACCTAATATATTTCTTTTGAATTTCCTCTTCATTCTGGCATGAATACTCTAGTTTCTTCTCTAGATTATTTGTGTGTAAGTTTTCATTTTATATTCAGCTTTTCGAAATATTCTTTTTAAGGGGGATATTGCCCCCGATAGTTTCCCAGAGTCTGTCATATAGTTTCTTACATTTTTTTTCCAGAAAATACTCTGACTATTGAAATAAAATTTACTGATCATTTCTTCATTTTTGCCGTTGCTCTGGGTTGCAACATAAGAGATTTGCTCATTTGCACTTCTTCAAGGTGGTGAACCGAATAAGTTAGTTATTATAAAGATATTTGTGATTAGTTCTTAGCTTCTTGTGATGATCAGATCTAATGTATTACGCATATTAGTTTTGCTTCCTGCTGACTCATTACGAACTCAATGCAAAAATGTTAAATGCTGTGTGACACATGTTGATCTCTGTTACTGGTATTATTCCTGATACAAAGCTGTTATATATTACTTCGAACACTAAAATTGGGAGATGTCTCCTAAGAGGATATTAGTGCAGAACTTATGGTATTTCTGTGCAGCTTTTGATGTTTCGCGTCTGATTAAGGAATTCCTCCAGCGTTGCTAACGACGATGTGTGTATATGAGGATGAATAACATGAACTTATTTTGTTCTTCATTTAATATTATCACATCTTCGGTACCATTTGATGATTTTCAACAGAAGTATAATCATAACCATAATTTTCCTAGAGGTGGACAGGAAAACCGAAGGCCTCGGCCAGCTGACCAAAAACTCTAGCTGCAGATCATTGTATTACTAAGACCTGCGTCAGGTAATGTTTCCTGACTCTACTCTGTGTCTCTTTCAAAGTTGTGAACATTGTATTTGTTTCTTTTAGGAGGCCATTTATAGAGGGAATTCTGTTTTTTTTTCTTTGTTAATCCACGTTGGCTAAAAAAAAAAAAGGCTGGAAATTTTTCCATCTGTAATATTTTGTTTAGTGGGTTTTATTTTAATATGGTGCATTTTCAACGTGTGTGTGTATGTGTGTGTGTGGAGGGTATACTTGTTAGAGAGAGAGAGCGAGAGAGCGAGAGAGCGAGAGAGCGAGAGAGCGAGAGAGAGAGAGAGAGAGAGAGAGAGAGAGCGAGAGAGAGAGAGAGCGAGAGAGAGAGAGAGAGAAATCGACAGATCAACCGATAAAAGTGAAATATAGTATTTGAGCATATATTCCCAAACAGTAATTGAACTGCAAATCTTGAAGTCAAACTTACTGAAGTGTATAATTACCAAGAAGAGTTTACTTTCTTTTGGAGCCTTAGATATTGTGTCTTACCCTTCACCTGTTGGCTGTCATGTGTTACCATCTTAACTCTAGTTAAAGCTGCCTATTGTTTTAAATCTTCACTATATACTCCTCTGTTTGTCACCTATAATACGAAGAAAAAATCTGCCTGACATCTGTTTGCACATATTTTTATTTATTTTTTTACTGTGTCCTTTTGATCTCGTTGGTCCTGTGGTAAACGCGTTTTATTCATCCTCTCATTTCCTTTGAATATTTTGTATGTCTTGATTTTGTCATATTTAATTTTTTCCAATATCTTGCAGCTCCATATTACTATTTTGATAATTTCGGTAAAATTCTGAAAGTGAATCTCTTTAGCCTTACAATTTTTTTATATTTTTCAATAAGCTAGTTCTCCGCTTGTGCTGGGTATTAGATGATTAGTCTTGTGCATGTGGTGATTAGAACTGTAATTAAACGATTGGTTCCTGTATGTGGTGATTAAAGTTGTGAATGATTCCTTATGTTCCTGAAGGACTTGGTTTCATTTTCATGTCGTGTGTGTGTGTAGATGATGTAATCAGGTTGATATTTATTTCGAGAAAGAAATTGGGCGAGATGTTTATTTTGGGGTATTTTCATTTTCTTGTTTTTGTGAGTTGCACAGTCGCTCTCTTGTCTGTAATTCTCATTTTATAAGTTGAGAATCTAATTTGCAATACATGTTCAAATTTGTCTTTTATTTATATAAATTTTAATGAACAGGCAGAATACTATAATTTATTGTTATTTTGGAGATTTTGTTTTTCATTTTGCTGCTGTTATAGTTTAAAGTTATTGGGTTAGTATGTATAGCATACGGTTATTTATACTATTATTTGAGAATGTGGTGATAACCAAGTGTTTTAATATTCTTTCTTATGTTTTTAAGATCAACTCATTCCATTAATATTCAAGGGTAGGGTATCTGTCTGATTGTCTTAGGCTTTTCTCAGTCTGTAATCTAATGGGTATTTTTTTCTCTCTGATACTGTTAAGTTATACTCGCGTAGTCCATAATCACTCAGGATACTTACACTTTAACCAATTACCATTACGTGACTTTAATCTACGTTAAACACTTTTACACATTTATCTATTTATTTTCCTAAACATTTAAACCTTTTTCACGTTTTACATTTCCTATTTCCTACTTTGATAATTTTTGCACCAGTCGATGCCTCAATATTTTTTTTTTTTACGCAGGGTTTTACAAGGCTATGTTAAGGATCCCTAGCTTTACTGACAAGCTATTTACAGGTTAAGGATTCCTAACTTTATTGACAAGCTAAGAGCTGTTACCTACATCAGCTCATTTGAAAGCGTTTTTATTGTTATGAAACATACAAGCAGGGAACAGGATGAAGTTGGAGCCATCTGTAGGCCATCTATTGTTCCCTGAAGATTTTCGTTTATAGTTTAAGACAAGGTACCCGTTCAGCTTCAAAATTTCAGCGCTGGTGTATTGTAACTAGGGAAAAATTCATGCAAGGAGAGGCATGTACAGGTTTCCTCTGACCACTTTTTCATAGACTATTTTTGGGTTTGGTTTCACTGCGATACCTTGGCAAAAACCTCTTCTGATCGGCTTTAAACTTTAAACACTTGTGTATTCCACTCAGAAGTAGTTTGAGATTGTTATTTGGTTTATTCGCTTCTATATTGCCAGTTCTGGCAAGGTTTATTTTTCTGTGTAACAAACTGAGTTTTCGCCTTCTGAACTGTTTCAAGCTGCAGTTGCTGACGCATCTTAGGAATAAAACAGTAATAGTAAGCTTAGGCTTTGTAGAAGCAAATTTGCTATTCCCCTAACGCAGTTAATGAAGTTTGAATTATTACATTCCGAGTAATAACTAGAGAATGCCTTTTCTGGTCGTCTTAAAGCTTTCAGCAACGGTGCATTATGTAGTTGTGAGTTGACCTTTTATATTGGAATTGGGAGGTTAGCTTCCATGTGATAACTTGTGAGTGCCTCTCTGACTAACATTATATATTCGATGCTGATGTTTAACTGCCTTACAAATTTATGCAGAACTTTTGTGCCGTTCTTTTCTTTGCGTGAATTCACGTAGAGAGGGCTGGGCTTATGGGATATAGGTGTATCCTTCATGGTTCCCACAACAGCCTAAACTCATCTGGATTCGTATGCGTCATCCGACGTGGCTCACCTTACCGTAGTGGGGAAGTTCTGAAGGACGTGAGTGCTTCACTAAGCAACCTCGCCTTCAATCATTTCCTTCGCTGTTCGTGTGGCTTCATTTACTTTGAATGGCATCACCTACCAAATATTTGTAATCAATGGTTAGCTTAGGTTAGGTTAACTTAGGTTAGCTTAGGTAAGTTAGGTTAGCTAGGTTAGGCTAAGTTAGCTTAAGTAGGTTAGCTTAGGTAAGCTTAGGTAGGTTAGGCAAGGTTAACTTAGGTAGGTTAGGTTAGGTTAGCATAAGTAGGTTAGGCAAGGTTGACTTAGGTAGGTTAGGTTAGGTAAGATTTTATTAGTTTAACTTATAATAACATAAATTTACATATAGTTAATCAACAATAGCGAAATAAAAAAAAATGGTTGGCATATTTTTGAGAGATCATGACAAGTGGTTCCATCTTAGTGTCTTCTGGTCCCACTGACTTCTAATTTGAATATTTAATTTCTTACTATTTTCTTGCAAGTTTCTTACTACCCATTTGAAAATAATGGGTTTATATCTATAACTTTTGTTTAGGTAAAAACTGTCTTTCTCCTCCTCCCTATCTATTTTCTTCCCATTATTTTATTCTGTCACCTGTTTTGTCTCCAATCCAACCTCTATACTAGGCACTATCCTCATTCCTATCCTTCTCTATTTTCTTCTACTTTGTCTCTCTCTATTCTCCCTCAGCCTTAATCCATCTTCTCTTACTTCCCCTCCTTTTTTCCCTTCTACTCCATCTTCACTTGTCTCTTGCTTCCATATGCAACTTATTTTTTATCGTCATCAGCACCATCACCTCCCGTTTATCTTCCACATCTATTGTTGTCGGATGTCTCTTTTATTCCCAGTCTCTCCTAATTCCCAATCTTTTTATATCCTTCTATATTATCATCTATCTTATCTCTACTCACTTATATCGCCATTTACCCTCTTTTACCATTTGTTCCATGTCAACTTATATCGCTATCTGTCCTGTCTTCCTCTCCTTTCTTTTTTTACCTATATCACAATTCACTGTTATGACTTTTGGGAGGGAAGTGAAATGAATATTGAGTGAGAGTGTAGGAAAAGTTAGGGAGAGTAAGGGAATTTTGGGCATAGTGTGAGGGAAGAATGATGAGTCAGAGAAGAAAATATTATAGATGGGTAAAGAATATGTTAGAGAAGAGTGAAATTGTGCATTGATGTATATATAATGGATAATATAGAAGGGAAATGTTAGAGGGAAAGTGAAGAAAATCCTGAGGAAAAGAGAGAGAGAGAGAGAGAGAGAGAGAGAGAAGAAAATGGCGAAGTTTTGTGAAAATGTCTTAAAAGTGAGGATAAAAATCTTGACAGGAGAGTGAAGGGAACTTTTGGCAGGAACTGTGAACATGGTTGGACAAAAACAGAAAGGATAATAAAAGCGTTAAGAACGGCGTATTAAAGGTATGTATGCGACTACATAGAAGAAATCACAATATACGCATGACTGCAAATATATACCACAGTGAAAACAGGAACTAACACACACACACACACACACACACACACACACACACACACACACACACACACACACACACACACACACACACACACACACACACACGCCTGTCGGTAGCTACTCTTGTTATTGTGTGTGTTATAAACTATGTTCACTCCCAATAATGAACATTACTGTTGGTCTTGTAGTGTTATGGGGAATAATAAATTACGGTCTCAGCTGTACTTGTGAACAAGAGGTGAAGAACTAAGGTCAGTGACAGGTGAAGATGTATGATGAACTACAGTGAAAGCGCAAGGCGAAGTCGAAATACGTTGTATATGCGAATGCATAATGTAACATGAAAAAAATGAGTGAGAAAGTTGTACTTATGAAGACGTAAACAAAATAATTGATAAACGAAACTAAAAATTCTTTTAAAGAAAAAGATTGTATAGGAAGAAACGTGGGTTGGATGAGTGGAGCGAGAGAAACCCCACAGTGCATCTGTGTGGCCATGTTTCCTTCATGGTAAACTAGATATTAATGCTCAATAATAACCCAAATAGTGACAGGAATTCAGAAAATTAAATGATAAATGTATTTTGGTTCCCTGCTGGGGTCGTCTTCAGCAGATACATAAGTAAGAGGAGAACATGAATTTATAGGAAGGTTGCGCCTCTTAATCGTGCAGGTGAGCATGAAGCATCAGGTCAGCACCTGGGAAGACAGGTCAAGGAGTGAGTGATGGTACGTCTTGTAGTAGAGCTTAAAATTTGGGTGGGAAGTTCCTTTGTGCTATGTAATTCCTGATCTTGTGCTGGGGTTCTACACAAGGTTGGATGCTGGTATGTACTTAATAGCGATAGATTTTTAAAATAAGGGTGGTAGCAATGAAAGCAGATTATATGCTTTTGCGTTAGTTACTGCAGTGTGATTTGTGGTTGATGGCGGCATCTTCCTAATGAATATTATGTCTGTTGCTGCTTATATGTTGAAAAACTGCTAAATTACCCTGTGTACAACGTATTGCGTTGCGGTGTTCGATGACCCTCGTAGATAACATTCTACCTGTCTTCCCGATGTATATTTGGTCTCGGTCTTTGTTTGGTATCTGCTCGACTCCTGGTGTATCTTGTGTATTTGAATGCTTATGTTTCTTGGAAAAGAGGTTCCCCAGTTTGTTAAGAGAGTGAGTGATTACACTGGTCACTTTATTGAGACGATTTAATGTACCTTGGTTACCAGACCTGCCACGTGGAGGCCAGTGGTTCGTCTTTAAGGTCCACCCACCCACGTACTGCAATTTTGAGGCTTTCCCCAGGTTCATGTGTCCAGGAGTCCATCTGGGTCCCCTCAGATGGCTTCCCTTACCCACTTCCCCAAAGTCTGCCTCAATAATCAATATCCTAGCCTTCCCCAGGTTCATGTGTACAGGAATTAATCCGAGGGTCCCCAGATGTCTTCCATTCCCCACTTCCCTAAGGTCAGCCTCGCCTCTCTCTCTGTAACCTCATTTCTGGCTTCCAGCCTCCTGCGTTCCCCAGGTCCATGTTTCCAGGAATCCACACGTCTGCAGAGGGCATGTCTTCCCTTCTCCACTTTAATAAAATCTGCGCGTTCTTAAATTATTGCGTAGCTAAGGTTCATGACTGCAGGTGTCCATTCGTGTCCACTCGGATATTCACCCTTCCCCACTTCCCAAAGATCAGCAAGTCCCACCCCAAGTTCATGGTTACAGGTATTCTTACCAACACCCTTTCCCACTTCCCTAAGGTCAGCAAGTCCCACCCCAGGCACATGATTCCAGGTGTTCTTACAAAGGCCCTTCTCCACTACCCCGAGGTCAGCATTTTCGCCACCCATGAAGCACTATCCATATATGACATAAGTACACAAGTGTATAAATATCAACATATTCAGGAACATGTTATTACAGTGAAGGACACACGGAAAAATCTGCGCTTTGTAATAACATCCGCCTGGACAGCCGCGACCCGTCTACTACCTAGACCAGAGAGATCTCTCGCCCAACTAGCCTACCAAGGAGTGACTGCTCTATGAATTCTTAATGCCTCTATTTGTTTCATATTACATATATATATTTATTTTAATGAATAGTTGGGTCAAATAAGTAGCTCTTTAAGAGAATTTGTGAAAATGTTATCGTGTGTAAGCGAGTGTCCCACTATGAAAACTGCAATTGTTGTTAGCTATTTTTTATTATACCTCTTTTATAATTGTCTGGAATGCAATGTTACACAAGTGTACACGCATATACACGTTTACAATGAGATTCAGCATTTTCGCACATGCCCCTTGCACATTCATTAATACGAAAAATCAAGCATACATTGTTTTCTATTCCAGACATACGCACACGTGCGTACAATAACATACTTAATCCTCTCGGATCACTATAACTATTACGAAGAAACACAAACGCACACATTTCACACTCCAAATCCCATGATACGTACATACATACACATGCATGTGTACGCATTCTCATACATTTAAACAACCTATGTATCGACCAAGAAAACATTCATCATAACCCAAAAAAAAGAAACCTCTCAGGAATATTCTGTCACTAGATAAAAAAAAAGGGGGGACATTCGTTAATGCAGCTTCTCCAGACCGCCTCTTTGTTGATATCTCCCATACCATTTTACGTACTGTTATGTAAGTGAACGTTAGTGTACGTAACATTATAAATGTTGAGTTCTGTGGTCTGATCTGGGAAGCTGTACCAAGGACCCTCGAATTCATCCACAGGTAAACCCTCTTCAGGTGAATATGTTATCATATTTAACACTATGAACAGTGTTATCCACTTTGTTGTGTTTAATATAATCTCAGTGTTTAACATAAAAACTTATTAAAGTATAAATAGATTGTGGCGCAACTTACAGTCCGTTAATGTAACATTCCGTTTATGAATATCCACTAGTAAATTATGATAACAATACAAAACATCATCAGTAATTATGATAATAAACACCATCAACACTTATGATAAGAATAGAAAACGTTAATAATTATGATAAGAATACAAAGAACCATCAAAAATTATGATAACGCAAAGAACCATAAAAAATTATGATAATACAAAGTATCAATAATTATAATAAAAATACAAGGCATCATTAATTCTAACAAAAATACAAAGAACCATTAATAATTATTAGGTCCTCCCATACAATGAGAATTTATCCTGTCGAATGCTCTTAGAAGATTTAATATACAAGTATTTAAAAATTCAGGGACTGTTAGAAGCATTCTGATCAAGAATTCATCCCAACAGCGTGCTGGTGGTGACAGCACCGTTATTCGATACGTATACACAGGAGTCGAACGCGATTTTCAACCATATTAAATAACCCGGCAAATTGGCAGGAAGCAAGAGTCCTCTTCCCTTGTTTCTCCTGGCTTGAGAGGAATATTGTAGAATCGGCAATTATTAAGCATGATAAGCATTCATTATACACTATCAGTGACGATTGTTCAAATTAGATGAGTTTTTAGTTGAGGTAATAGTACACAGTCAAAAATTGGGCTCTTATACGAATGCATTTGTCTTAAATGTAGTGCCACACCGAGGATTTAGGGCCTATTTTTAATGCAGTTTCTGAAGGTTGAACCAGAGTTTGCCTCAGAATTATGTGGGATGAATAACTGTGGTCGTCTTCCTAGTAATTAAAGATGCCTCCCTCTTTAAATGAGTTTATTTAAATGAGCCCCGTTTCCTTTGTATAACTTTTAGAAGTCTCCCCTTTAAATGTTCCCGTTTTCTCGTCCCTTTATAATGGACCCGCTTCCTCGTTACTCCATAATTACCAGTGACTTCTATATCAGTGACAATATAATTATGTATGTAAAAATTACTGATATCATAGCGGAGTATGACCGAATTTTTTATTATTGCCAAGTTACTTTCGTTGAGGCTATTACAATATCAATGCTTGTGGGATTTTTCTAATGCTATAATATTTACCCTTCTGGCTTTGGGCACTGGTATGCCTAGGGACACTTCCTGTTCCCTTCTCTCTCTCTCTCTCTCTCTCTCTCTCTCTCTCTCTCTCTCTCTCTCTCTCTCTCTCTCTCTCACTCCAGTGAAGACGTCCTTTGTGATCGTACTTGCTGGGACATCCTCCTCTTTTCTGCAATTTTGCAAGCTCCTGATGATGTGTTGATTGCAACTCGAAAGGCCTAGAGCTATCATTCTACTCTCCCCGTGGTTGTTTTGCATCCTGTATCGCTTGGTTTGTGATATTTGCATATATGTATATTATTTTTTTTTTATTATCACACTGGCCGATTCCCACCAAGGCAGGGTGGCCCGAAAAAGAAAAACTTTCACCATCATTCACTCCATCACTGTCTTGCCAGAAGGGTGCTTTACACTACAGTTGGTAGACAGCAACCACCCAGGGAAGTACTACCGTCCTGCCAGATGACTGTGAAACAAAAACCTGTAACTGTTTTGCATGATGGTAGGATTGCTGGTTTTCTTTTTCTGTCTCATAAACACGCTAGATAACAGGGATATCTTGCTACTCCTACTTACACTTTGGTCACACTTCACAGACACGCACATGCATATATATATATACATACATCTAGGTTTTTCTCCTTATTCTAAATAGCTCTTGTTCTTTTTTATTTCTTCTATTGTCCATGGGGAAGTGGAAAAGAATCTTTCCTCCGTAAGCCATGCGTGTCGTATGAGGCGACTAAAATGCCGGGAGCAATGGGCTAGTAACCCCTTCTCCTGTATACATTTACATTTACTAAAAAAGAGAAGAAGAAAAACATTATATGTATATATATATATATATATATATATATATATATATATATATATATATATATATATATATATATATATATATATGAGCTTTTATGAGGATAGTGAGGCTCAGGTTAGGGTGTGTAGAAGAGAGGGAGAATACTTCCCGGTAAAAGTAGGTCCTAGACAGGGATGTGTAATGTCACCATGGTTGTTTAATATATTTATAGATGGGGTTGTAAAAGAAGTAAATGCTAGGGTGTTCGGGAGAGGGGTGGGATTAAATTATGGGGAATCAAATTCAAAATGGGAATTGACACAGTTACTTTTTGCTGATGATACTGTGCTTATGGGAGATTCTAAAGAAAAATTGCAAAGGTTAGTGGATGAGTTTGAGAATGTGTGTAAAGGTAGAAAGTTGAAAGTGAACAGAGAAAAGAGTAAGGTGATGAGGGTATCAAATGATTTAGATAAAGAAAAATTGGATATCAAATTGGGGAGGAGGAGTATGGAAGAAGTGAATGTTTTCAGATACTTGGGAGTTGACGTGTCGGCGGATGGATTTATGAAGGATGAGGTTAATCATAGAATTGATGAGGGAAAAAAGGTGAGTGGTGCGTTGAGGTATATGTGGAGTCAAAAAACGTTATCTATGAAGGCAAAGAAGGGAATGTATGAAAGTATAGTAGTACCAACACTCTTATATGGTTGTGAAGCTTGGGTGGTAAATGCAGCAGCGAGGAGACGGTTGGAGGCAGTGGAGATGTCCTGTTTAAGGGCAATGTGTGGTGTAAATATTATGCAGAAAATTCGGAGTGTGGAAATTAGGAGAAGGTGTGGAGTTAATAAAAGCATTAGTCAGAGGGCAGAAGAGGGGTTGTTGAGGTGGTTTGGTCATTTAGAGAGAATGGATCAAAGTAGAATGACATGGAAAGCATATAAATCTATAGGGGAAGGAAAGAGGGGTAGGGGTCGTCCTCGAAAGGGTTGGAAAGAGGGGGTAAAGGAGGTTTTGTGGGCGAGGGGCTTGGACTTCCAGCAAGCGTGCATGAGCGTGTTAGATAGGAGTGAATGGAGACGAATGATACTCGGGACCTGACGATCTGTTGGAGTGTGAGCAGGGTAATATTTAGTGAAGGGATTCAGGGAAACCGGTTATTTTCATATAGTCGGACTTGAGTCCTGGAAATGGGAAGTACAATGCCTGCACTTTAAAGGAGTGGTTTGGGATATTGGCAGTTTGGAGGGATATGTTGTGTATCTTTATACGTATATGCTTCTAAGCTGTTGTATTCTGTGCACCTCTGCAAAAGCAGTGATAATGTGTGAGTGTGGTGAAAGTGTTGAATGATGATGAAAGTATTTTCTTTTTGGGGATTTTCTTTCTTTTTTGGGTCACCCTGCCTCGGTGGGAGACGACCGACTTGTTGAAAAAAAAAAAAATATATGTATATATATATATGTCGTGCCGAATATGTAAAACTGGTCAATTAGCAAGAACTCATTTAAAATTAAGTCCTTTCTGAAATTTTCATTTATACGTTTAAAGATATATTTTTTTCATTAATGTTAATGTAAAAATTTTACTTTTGCTCCAAAAGAATCTTAGAAAACTTACCTAACCTTATTATAACAAGAACAATTTATTTTAGCCTAACCCAACTAAATATATTTTAGATTTGTTTACAATAATTTAATACTAAACAAACACAGTGAAATATATTTTTTTCGTTAGGTTCAGAATGATTTTGGCGAAATTATTGCATACACAAATTTTCACTTGTCCTATATGGCAAGATGAGCGTTGCTATTTAAGCCAAGATCGCAAGTTCTGCCTATTCGGCACGACATATATATATATATATATATATATATATATATATATATATATATATATATATATATATATATATATATATATATAATATATCTTGTGCGTGTGTTAAGTAAACTGTTCTTGTATGCCTTTAGCTCCACTTTTTTTCTGATTTTACAAGTACTGTCTCTTGGAGTCCCTGTTGCAGGTACTAAGAAGTCTTCTTTGTCTATTCTTTCATGTTCTTTTGAAACTTTATATTTGGCAATCATGTCACTTCTTTTCCTCCTATCAGGCAGAGAGCGCGTCCTTTCTGTTAACAATATTTCACCATATATATTTTTCAGTTTTCTAGCCATTATATAGCTTGTTATATCTTAATTTATCCAGACGTTGTCTATAGTTTTATTTTTGCGTTTCACTGTGTGTGTGTGTGTGTGTGTGTGTGTGTGTGTGTGTACAAGCGCTTGCTCATACGCTTGCTTGCTTGCATGTATCCTAATTTGTGAGATAGTTAAGAATTAATCTAGTGGAAATGGGTGTTTTGCAGGTAAAGTGGACAATAGGTTTAATGCACTTGTGTTTAATTTGGAAATATCACTTTGTGTTGCTGTTGCTGCTCTGCCTGTAAAAGATATCAGTGAAATGTGTGGCATTACGTTGTGTGTTTATTCAAAGCACATGTTGTGTTTACTGCCTGGATGAATGTTGGGGGTGGGAAAAGGGATGGTGTTAATTTTGGTGCTACTTGTTGTGATGGTGTTAGTGATGTGTGATGGTAGTGATGGTGTGAATAGTTATGTTGACGTTTGGATGTGGGATGGTGATAAAAGTTTTGAAAGTGATGTTGCAGTGAATAATTGTGGTTAATCTGGTGTGTGGTACTGTGTGTTGGTTTTAGTAGTAGTGCTGTCCTCTAGTGGTACAGTTATGAGATAGTGAGATGGAGGATAGTGGTGTTGGCGAATGGTTGACAGAGGTTTAACGTAGTGGTGACGTTGGTGGTAGAGTGATGCAACTTGGAACCAAAGTGGTAAGAAAATAACTTAAAAACATGTTGATGGTGGTGGCAGTGTTGCAGTGGTGATTGTTGGGGAGTAATAATATGATGGAAAGTGGTGGAAGCAGCATTGATGGTGGTGATGGTGTTATAATGGTGAGTGTTGATGATAATGTGATGTTTAGTGGTTTCATTGGCGATGGTGGTGATAGTAGCATAGCTGTGTGATGGTGATTGATAATGAACATTGTGGTTGATATTGACTTTATGGTGAGTGACATGTTTTTCACAATAAATGTTATTTTAAGTTATTATTCAAATTATTTTTCGAATTATAGTTTTCAAATTATTCTTTTAACACTTGGGAACTAACATGAAACCTTTGTTGAAGGTGGTGATTGTGTTAGTGCTAGTGGTGATGGTGGTTGTTAGTGCTAGTGGTGATGGTTGTTAGTGCTAGTGGTGATGGTGGTTGTTAGTGCTAGTGGTGATGGTGGTTGTTAGTGCTAGTGGTGATGATGGTTCTTAGTGCTAGTGGTGATGGTGGTTGTTAGTGCTAGTGGTGATGATGGTTCTTAGTGCTAGTGGTGATGGTGGCTGTTAGTGCTAGTGGTGATGGTAGTTGTTAGTGCTAGTGGTGATGGTGGTTGTTAGTGCTAGTGGTGATGATGGTTCTTAGTGCTAGTGGTGATGGTGGTTGTTAGTGCTAGTGGTGATTGTGGTTGTTAGTGCTAGTGGTGATGGTGGTTCTTAGTGCCAGTGGTGATGGTAGTTGTTAGTGCTAGTGGTGATGGTGGTTGTTGGTGATGGTGGCTGTTAGTGCTAGTGGTGATGGTGGTTGTTAGTGCTAGTGGTGATGGTAGTTGTTAGTGCTAGTGGTGATGGTTGTTAGTGCTAGTGGTGATGGTAGTTGTTAGTGCTAGTGGTGATGGTGGTTGTTAGTGCTAGTGGTGATGATGGTTCTTAGTGCTAGTGGTGATGGTAGTTGTTAGTGCTAGTGGTGATAGTGGGTGTTAGTGCTAGTGGTGATGGTGGTTCTTAGTGCTAGTGGTGATGGTGGTTCTTAGTGCCAGTGGTGATGGTAGTTGTTAGTGCTAGTGGTGATGGTGGTTGTTGGTGATTGTGGTTGTTAGTGCCAGTGGTGATGGTTGTTAGTGCTAGTGGTGATGGTGGTTCTTAGTGCTAGTGGTGATGGTTCTTAGTGCCAGTGGTGATGGTAGTTGTTAGTGCTAGTGGTGATGGTGGTTGTTGGTGGTTGTTAGTGCAAGTGGTGATGGTGGTTGTTAGTGCTAGTGGTGATGGTGGTTCTTAGTGCCATTGGTGATGGTGGTTGTTAGTGCTAGTGGTGATGGTAGTTCTTAGTGCCAGTGGTGATGGTGGTTCTTAGTGCCAGTGGTGATGGTGGTTGTTAGTGCTAGTGGTGATGGTGGATTTAAGTGCCATTGGTGATGGTGGTTGTTAGTGCTAGTGGTAATGGTGGTTCTTAGTGCCAATGGTGATGGTGGTTCTTAGTGCCAGTGGTAATGGTTGTTAGTGCTAGTGGTGATGGTTGTTAGTGCTAGTGGTGATGGTTGTTAGTGCTAGTGGTGATGGTGTTTGTTAATGCTAGTGGTGATGGTGGTTGTTAGTGCTAGTGGTGATGGTTGTTAGTACTGGCTGTGGTAGTGGTTGTGTTAGTAATAGTTGTGGTAGCGGTTGTGTTAGTGCTAGTGGTGATAGCGGTTGTGGTAGCACTACTGGTGATAGTGGTAGTTGTGTTAGTACTAGTGGTGGTAATGGTTGTGTCAATGCCAGTGGTGATAGTGGTTGTGGTAGTGCTAGCGGTGATAGTGGTGGTTGTGTTAGTACTAGTTGTGGTAGTGGTTGTGTTAGTACTAGTTGTGGTAGTGGTTCTGTTAGGACTAGTTGTGGTTGTGTTAGTGCTAGTGGTGACAGCGGTTGTGGTAGCGCAAGTGGTGATACTGGTTGTTAGTGCTGGTGATAGTGGTTATGTTAGTGCTAATAGTGGTAGTGGTTGTATTAGTGTTAGTGGTGATGGTTGTTAGTGCTAGCGGTGATGGTGGTTGTTAGGTCTAGTGGTGGTAGTGGTTGCGTTAGTGCTAGTTTTGGTAGCGGTTGTTAATGGTAGTGGTGATAGTGGTTGTGTCAATGCTAGTGGTAAAGGTGGTCGTGTCAGTGCTAGATGGTGGTTGTGTCAGTGCTAGCGGTGATGGTGGTTGTTAGTGAAAGCGGTGATGGTGGTTGTTAGTGCTAGTGGTGGTAGTGGTTGTGTCCTAGTTTTGGTAGCGGTTGTTAGTGCTAGTGGTGGTAGTGGTTGTGTTCTAGTTTTGGTAGCGGTTGTTAGTGCTAGTGGTGGTAGTGGTTGTGCCAGTGCTAGTGGTAATGGTTGTGTCAGTGCTAGATGGTGGTTGTGTCATTCCTAGATGGTGGTTGTGTCAGTGCTAGCGGTAATGGTGGTTGTTAGTGAAAGCGGTGGTAGTAGTTGTGTTAGTATGAGTGGTGGTAGCGGTTGTTAGTGCTAGTGGTGGTAGTGGATATGGTGATTTTGTTAGTGTTAGTGGTGATGGTGGTTGTTAGGGTCGTTCTAGTGCTAGTTGTGTTGGTTGTTTTAGTGGTGATGGTAGTGCTAGTTGAGTGGTGAATGTTCGTGCTAGCGGTGGTGGTAATTGTGTTAAAGCTAGTGTTGGAAAACACAGTTAGGTTTTTTCCCAGTATGTAATTGTCGAATAGAATACTCTCCATCGTTAATGCATCCAACTTTGCTAAAAAAAAAAGAGGGTTCATGGCAATGTTTGAGCAGACTGTGTATACTAGTAAGAAGTCTCTTCTATCGGATAGATGCTACGCAGCCAACAAGGGGCTTTGCTCAGTATAAATTGTCGGGATATTTCTCATTTCGTTTAAATATGCTGAGACTTAATGGACAGTAACACTGAAAAAACAATATTGTTTGTGGAAAGCAAAAAAATCGACAGTGGAAGGTTTCAAATGATAATGAAAATTCAATAATTTATAATATTGAAATGAATAACTAGGTTCTAGTGTTTTATAAATAAAGTGAAGCGAGTGAAAAAGAGATAAATTATGAGGCCATTGTGGTAGAGGTGTATATGTTGGTGACAGGAGCTGAGTGTTGGAGATGTGTTGGAGAGTGTGAAGGTGGTGTGGGGAAAAAAAGCATAAAATTAATGTGAGGGATAGTGTCTTCTGGCCTTCACCAGAGACCCAGATGACACTTCCTCTCCTCCTGCCACACATCTTTGGTAAGAAAACCATTAGAATACCTTCAGTCTTCTTTTTTTCCACATGCAGTAAGTAGGTATTATTATAATAACAGTATATAATATTGACAAGGAGACAAGCAAAATGTCTAGGCAACTAACATACTAAACCGCTACATAGTCGTGTGTCTCGCTCATCTGTATTCACTGGAATCTGAAACTGGATGTTAAAGCTCTATCTTTAATAGTTATAATTTCATAGCTTCATTTGCACAAAAAAAAATCTGAAAACATCCAGAAGAACGTTGACATCTAAAAGATATACGTTGACTGCGGTAAATGTTACATCTAAGAAGCGTATATTACTGGTAGTTACCATTCTGTCCTAGCACATATCGATTGGACACTAGGCCTGTTGTATATACGTGTGTGTGTGTGTGTGTGTGTGTGTGTGTGTGTGTGTGTGTGTCTGTCTGTCTGTGTGTGTCTGTGTATGTGTGTGTGTGTCTGTTAGTGTGCCATTTAACATCACAGGAATTGTTTTAAAAAATTCCTGCTCTATGGGTCATGTTGTATTTATCCTTAAAGTCTTAAAATTACGTATATTGTTTCCTTCTACGTTAGCCATCGAAGTCATACTATTTCGTAACCTTCCTGTAAATGATGAACTATATCGCAACATCCCTATGAACCATCTTCGCCCTTAACTTGCACTTATACTCCCTTGCTGCCGATCATTGCCCTTCAAGCAACCTGTTTCAGACCACCCTATCAAATCATCTGGGAATAGTTTACGTTGTTGTCATGACCCCTCTGTTTCTACTATTCTCTAAAGTTGAGAAACTCGGTTCTTTTAGCCTCTTAAAACAACCATATCAGCACTGTGACTAGTTATGCTGCAAATCTCTGTACATTCTCTAGTTTCATCATACGCTTGATCACACGTTTCCTCCAGATGCAGATTATAGGAGTCACTCAGAAACAGATTTAAATCTGCTTCTGAGTGACTCCTATAATCCAAGGCTGATATCAGGTCGAGATGCTTAAATGTCCATCGATGTGTAAATGTTTCAGGGGCTTCTGGGTTTAACTGCAATTTGCGACGAGGATTAAATGTCTCCTTCTCGAGTCTCAGACTCGCCAAGCAATTAAATGTCCCAGATGCGCCTAGGTTTAAATGGTTCAAATGCTGTGATGTTAAAAGTTTCCAAATGCAACGAGCTATTAAATGCCCCAGACTCGCCGAAGTTTAAAGGTCCCAGACTGTATGTGTGTGTGTGTGTGTGTGTGTGTGTGTGTGTGTGTGTGTGTATGTGTATGCGTGTGTGTGTGTGTGTGTGTGTGTGTGTGTGTACTCACCTATTTGTGGTTGCAGGGGTCGATTCATAGCTCCTGGCCACGCCTCTTCACTGGTCACCATTAGGTCCACTCTCTCCGTGCTCCATGAGCTTTATCATACCTCTTCTTAAAGCTAGGTATGGTGTGTGTGTGTGTGTGTGTGTGTGTGTGTGTGTGTGTGTGTGCCTTGTATTTCTGTACGTGTGTGCATGGATTTGTGAGCGTTTGTGCATGGATTTGTGAGCGTTTGTGCATGGGTTTGAGTGGCTGCATGCATGACTTTATGTGCGTGCATGCATAGGTTTGTATACGCGTGCGCCTGTGCATGTGCGAGCATGCGTCAGAGCATATGCGTGCAAATGAGCCTACAAGTACTTATAACGTGTCAACGAGCACATGTATACTGAGGGGTTTGTATACGACAGTAAGCATACGTCAGGGATGTGTCGTAACATCAGATACCGACGCCACTACTGTCCTATAACTACCACCGTGTTAAAAACTAAAGCAAATTTCCCTCTTACCTACAATGGCTTAAATTTCGAAATCGCTGATATAAACCTCAATAAAAGCTGAACAAATGGCTTCTAATATCACCAGGATCGCAAATCAGAATGCAAAAAATGTTGAAATTACCAAACATTTATTGCGTCAACAAATACTGAAATATTTGTGCTGCTGCTGTTGCTGTTCAATTTTTTTTTTGTGTAAATATAATTTGAAAATGTTATAGGTACAAAAGCATATATATATATATATATATATATATATATATATATATATATATATATATATATATATATATATATATATATATATATATATATATATATATATTTTCATTTACGTTAATGTAAAAATAATAATAATTTTGTACCAAGAGAACCTTAGAAAACTTACCTAACCTTATTATAACAAGTGCAATTTAATTTAGCCTAATCCAACTAAATATATTTTAGATAAGTTTACAATAATTTAACAATGAACAAACACAATGAAATATATTTTTTTCGTTAGATTCAGAATGATTTTTGCGAAATTATTGCATACACAAATTTTCGCTTCGCTTATTCGGCAAGAATCGGAAGTTTTACCTATCCGGCACGGCACCCCATATATATATATATATATATATATATATATATATATATATATATATATATATATATATATATATATATATATATATATATATATATATATGTAATGTGTATATATATATGTATATATATATATATATATATATATATATATTATATATATATATGTATATATATATATATATATATATATATATATACATATATATATACATACATATTTATATATACATTATATATAATATATATATATATATATATATATATATATATATATATATATATATATATATATATATATATATATAATATATATATATTGTGTGTGTGTGTGTACACAATCTCACAATCTTAAACGGATGTCTGCTGTTCCATTCGCACAATTAATTAAATGAAATTATAGCGCACAAGTATTAGGGGAAAATATTTAATTCTTGAGATGCGATGTGGGAGGTGTGATAATAATAATATAATTCATGTTAAGAGCTAAACCCATGTGGATCAATCAGCGCAAGACGTAATGGAGGCTTGATCCTCCGTTTGTTGAGTGCGAGACAGATGTAAAGATGTGACATTTAAGAGACACCTGTGTTAAAAAATCAAAGAAAACAATCACGAATATTCTTAGGGAAGATTAGGAATACCCAGATATAATTTGTTAACAATTATAATGGTCTTTCTCTCTATTAACTTTTCACGTCTTCAGATCTTTCACTTCCTCTCTGTTAAGATAAAACTTTCACAATCACAAAAAAAAAATAAAATCTCGTTGAGAAAAAAAAAAAGTTCAAATTCGGATATTTGATCTTTCAACCTGGTCCTAAGACCTTGTTAATTTTTCTGATACTAGTGTATTTCTCTACTTTTAAAGTATTTTGCTATTTTGTTTTTACATGTTGTACGACACGTGTGTTACTGCATTGTTTTTTTTGTGTTACTGTGCCCTTCTTGAGTGTTGCGGTACACTTTTTCTGTGTTACTTTCCGTTTTTACGCTTTTATATACTGTCTTGCATTTTCCTAGAGTGTTCCTGCGTAACTATGTTGTTTTTAGGTTGCTATACATGTGTTATTGAAGCTTCTTTGTTTTACTTCTTTGTTCTTGGATGCTACTGCATTGTCCTTATATTTTACTGTCCTGTTTTTGCATTCTTTGTACTGTACGTGTTTGTTTACTCTTCTTGCGTGTTTCAGAGTAGTTCTTGTTTGCTGCTGTGCTGTTCTTTTATGGTGTACCTTTCATATTTGCTAAATGCTTCGCCTTGCAAATACACCAAACTTTGTTACTACACCTTCCACAACACTGTCTCCCATTTTGACAGTCGTGTCTCCAATAACAATTATGTTGACTCTAAACTCCGAAAACATTTACTTAACATCTAACCCAACATTTACTTAACATCTAATCTAACTTTTACTTAACATCAGACCCAACATTCACTTAACACCTCTCAGGATCCCTATATTTCTCTCACATCTGCCACTATCTACCTCAAAAGAAGACGACAACCCACCATTGAGAAGGACAACCCGCCCTTGAAGACGACAGCCCACCCTTGAAGACGACAACCCACCTTTCAAGACGACAACCCACCCTTGAAGACAACCCACCCTTGAAGGCAACCCACCCATGAAAACGACAACCCACCCTTGAAAACGACAACCCACCCTTGAAGACGACAACACACCCTTGAAGATGACACTTATCCTTGAGGACGGAGATTGAGACACTTATGCAGCATATGGGAATCTTTATTTAGGAAACGTTTCGCCACACAGTGGCTTCATCAGTCCAATACAAAGAGGAAGGCGTAAGGAGAGGAGGAGTATGAGGTAATCAGTCCCTCGGCCTGGAGTCGATGTGTTCAGTCCATCAATCTTGTAAAATGTACAGCATAGGGCCGTAGACGTGGCTTATATACTGTAGTGAGGTGAGGTGAAGCAGGCGGAGGCGGGGTCATAGTGGTACCATCCACTAGTCGAAGTAGGTCTTCGTCCAAAGGTTGAACAAGTGTTGAAGAATGCTTTGTAACAAGATCCCATGATGCTGCAGTGTCTGACAGTTGTGATGAATGGTTTGAAAAACCGACAAGTTGAAGATTGAGACACTTATGCAGCATATGGGAATCTTTATTCAGGAAACGTTTCCTGAATAAAGATTCCCATATGCTGCATAAGTGTCTCAATCTTCAACTTGTCGGTTTTTCAAACCATTCATCACATCCTTGAGGACGACAACTCATCCATGAGAAAGAGAATACGCCATCATTCTCACCATTTTCTCACCTTGCGATTTATCTGGGAGCACCAGTAGACCAACTACTTCTCCTTACTCTTCCCACACCTCCCCTCGTTCTTCGCCTCCTTTCCCCTCATCCTCACCCACATCTCCAATCATATTCTTATCCCGTGAACAATTTCTCTTTCCCTTGCTCTGGGATGATGAAGATATCTTCATTAACATTCCATTTCTCCTGTGTATATGATGGGCTATCCTGGGAGATGACAGCTCCTTACTGACAGTAACTCCAGCTCTGCTCGAACGAAATCTTTAAATGGATACTTGGCGATATCCTTATTTCCCTACCGATGTCTCCCAGCTCAGGCTGACAGATTTCAAAAAATTTTGTATGAACCTCCATCTTGCGTGATGGGTTATGACAGGGAAAACACAGGTAGCTTTTATTCCCCTGTATGACTGTTATTTAGAAGCGGAGAGCAGCACACTGCTGATGCAACCTGTATTTGAAACGAAGTGTTCATCTCCACACTCATCCTTCCCCTTTCCTCCCTCCTCCCTTCTCTTATTCTTCCCCTTCCCTTCAACCACCTATTCCATCTGCCTCCCCACACCCTTCCCCTCCCCATCCTTCTCTGCTTCCTGCCCCATCCCGTTCCTCTTCCCTCCCCTCACTCTTCTCCTCTTCCTCCCCTCACTCTTCCCCTCCCCATCCTCCTTCCTCCCCTCACCCTTCCCCTCCCCATCCTCCTTCCTCCCCTCACCCTTCCCCTCCCCATCCTCCTTCCTCCCCTCACCCTTCCCCTGCCTCATCCATCCTCTCCCAAACCGTATCACCCTGTCTGTCCTTACCCTCCCGCTCCTCAGTTATCTTCCCTTTCTCTCCCCTCAAACCTTTCACCTCCTCTCCTCTCACCCCTTCCCCTCCTCTCCCCTCACCCTCTTCCCCTCCTCTCCCCTCACCCCCTTCACCTGTCTCATCACTCGCCAGGTAAAATTAATATACGACCATCATATATCATCCGCCAGAGAATTTTCACTGTACAGAATCTGGAGTTAGTTACACAGGGATAATACACCTGTGTTAATAATTGTCATACTTACGTATAAAATATTGTGTGTGATTTGCAATAAATTTATATATAAAAATCGCACTTGTATACGGCATATTTTTTTTTGCTTTTTGCACTGTTTATTACGCAACAGTTTTAATATATATAACTGTCAAATATTTAATTAATACTGTAAACTCTCAAGCCTCGGATCAAATTTGATTATCTCCTATTTCCCAAATGTATGACAATTTCGGGTTTAACCCCTCTTTTTAAGTTTAATAATAATAATAATAATAATAATAATAATAATAATAATAATTAATAATTAATAATAATAATAATAATTAATAATAATAATAATTAATAATAATAATAATAATAATAATAATAATAATAATAATTAATAATAATAATTAATAATAATAATTAATAATATAATAATAATAATAATAATATAATGGAATGTCTTGCTTGATATAATATGGGCAATTTATACATTTTATTTCTTGAAGGGCTAAACCCGTGTGAGTCATTCAGCGCATGTAGTGGAGACTCGATCCTACGTTCGCTATCTGCAGCCTATTGGCGATCACCATAAGTTATAAAAGACTGGCTAGTGAGAGAGGCAAGAAGAGACATATGGGCTAGGTCAGTAGCAGTGACCTCAGTAGGGCTAGGTCAGTAGCAGTGACCTCAGTAGGGCTAGGTCAGTAGCAGTGACCTGAATAGGGCTAGGTCAACAAGAGTGGCCTCAGTAGGGCTAGGTCAATAACAATGACCTCAGTAGGGCTAGGTCAATAACAGTGGCCTCAGTAGGGCTAGATCAATAACAGTGACCTCAGTAGGGCTAGGTCAATAACAGTGACCTCAGTAGGGATAAGTCAGTAACAGTGACCTCAGTAGGGCTAGATCAATAACAGTGACCTCAGTAGGGCTAGATCAATAACAGTGACCTCAGTAGGGATAGGTCAGTAACAGTGACCTCAGTAGAGCTAGATCAATAACGGTGACCTCAGTAGGTCTAGATCAGTAACAGTGACCTCAGTAGGGCTAGATCAATAACAGTGACCTCAGTAAGACAATATTGCTATGAGAAACAGTGCCAACAGAAACATAGGCTTCATTAATGGATTTTTTTTAATAAAACATTTGTAGTAAGACTGATAATAATATGCTCGTTTCGGACTGCGTCTTGAGTCACCTGCACAGTTGTGGTCCCCAGATTGCCCGATGGTCGATGGTAAACTGGTGCAGAAAATGTTATCTTTGTGTCTTTCGCGATAATTAGCAATAATAATAATCGTAATAATAATTAATAATTATTATTATTATTGTAAATTAAAGCGCTAAACCCGCAAGTGTCATACAGCTCAGCATAACCCGTTTCAATGACTGATCCATACGGGCTTAGCACTTTATGGAGCATACTTAAGAACGGGTCCGATCTTGTCTTTACTCTCAGTATCTCTCCCATTCTCACGTTTTCTAAATTCTATATATTAAATTATTTTTGACTATTCTATCCCTGAAGTTTAATGAAGGTTTCTCAGTTACTTTCTGATAATTTCGTTATCTGGTATCCTGTCTATCGATAAGTTTTCAGTTGTTTTCTTCTACTGCTATTTAATTCACGCACTGGTCGCCGTTGCCCAGCGGTGAGAGTAGCAACTCTCATTGCTGAGATCCAGGTAACAAACCCTGGGCATTAACATATATTTAATTCAGTGTTCTTCAGCGTTAACGCTTCAGGTTGGAGCCTGTCAGCTCCAACAAGATAGAGTGTATGTGTGTACCGAGTAATATGCCGGGTATTCTTCAGTATATTTTTTTTCAATAGCCTTATTGAAATGACAGTGTCAAAATTCTAAAGTTTGTTTATCGTTGAGTTGGGGTTACTGGGTTTACTGGTCGCGTATCTTGTCGCCCGATTCCTGTATACTCATGACATTCCCTGGTTCATCCTCCTGCTGGTGCTGCCGTTACTGGTGCTTCACCTGGCGACCGTCGTAGCACTGGTTGTCCTCGCCTGCAAGTTGGAGCTGTGCTGGTGGATACCGAAGCTAGTGAGTTGGTACTGATGATCGGCCTCTTCATGGGTCTGTACTGGCACAGGAAAAAATTGCTTGAGGCTCCTGTACGGTGTGGACATCCTAAAGGGCAGGAATGGTGGAAATCCATGGGAGCATATTGCAGGAGGTGGGATTAGGAGCCTATGGCTCCATCTACTTCAGAAAGCGGGACAGGAGGGGATCCAATTGTAGCCTACTGCTTTACCTATCGCAGGAAGCTAAGAGGAACCCCACGAGAGCCTCCTGTTTTATCTCCAGAAGGAGCGCTAGACACTATCTAGTAGTGTAGTGGGCCTCTCCACCAGAACCAACATCAACACTGTAACTGCTTTATCAATTTTTTTAACCCGGTTAATTTGTATTACCTGTCTTCTATATCTTTATTTAGTGTTTGCTGTATAGCCATTGTGGTCTAGCGCTTCTTTTTGATTATAATAATAATTTATTTAGTGTTGCTTTTTTCTTGTTATTCTTCTGTGTTATCCCAACATTTTTTACGTATAAATGTTAAACACCATGATTTCTTAACTTAGCAACAACCTTGACCACAACCTGCTGTTATTATCACCACCGACAACTACCAGCATAAATTTTAACTACCACTACCCAGCTTCTGTTATCGCTATTGCCACGTCCACCGACTATTACTTTCCATCAAAGCGCGACCGTCACCACTGTCCACACTATCACTATCACTATCACAACTTTCACGTTCCTCCCCTTCCTTTCATCACTTCAATACACAGCACTACAACCGCACAAACACCAACCCATAACCTCTATCATGGCACCACCACCAGGGTCCGCAGCACCACTACCATCACATATTCCCGTAACGCCGTCACTTCCACTAACACCAAAATTAACACCACTGTTCCCCACCCCCAACATTCATCCAGGCAGTAAACACAACATGTGCTTTGAATAAACACACAACGTAATGCCACACATTTCATTGACATCATTTAAAGGCAGAGCAGCAAAGTAATATTTCCAAATTAAACACAAGTGCATTAAACCTATTGTCCACTTTACCTGCAAAACACCCATTTCCACTAGATAAATTCATAATTATCTCGCAAATTAAAATGCAGTTGTGCTTGCACACGTACGCGCGCATGCGAAAGGATAAACAAAAATAAATACACAGTGAACTTGACCCAGGTTCGTAGTAGCAGTGATCTGTAACCCATCACTTAATAGTAGGAGAAGATGACAGGAATATAAAGACGACAACAGAGTAATAGTTGACATAATATCGGAAGCAGCAAGAAGAGCTCAAATAGCCTAAACAGGAATACTAATCAAGAGAGATTTCGATTACAAAGAAAAACACTGGGTAAACTGGGACTCTTACTGGGACCAAAAATGAGGAAGGCCAAGATGATGGTGGAGGTGATGGCAAATTTTGTGTGAGCAATTCAAGGACACAAAGAAAACATGAGGTTCTCCCAAAGATGTAGAGAAAGTAAATACCAAAATTCGGGAATGAAGAAAGACTGTAGAAAGCAGAGGATGGAAGTAAAATAAAGTCAGGAGCGAGCGAGCGAGGAAGACGACCAGATCTGTCGTGAGATGAGAAGGAAGAAGGATGAGGAAGGATGGAAATACTGGAAAAGGATGGGAAGGAGGGGAAGAGGAGGAAACAAGGCAAGTGGCCCAACCACTTCGGGACATGTGGTACAAAGTACTGGAGGCGTAGATGGAGAGGCTTGAACAAAATCAGGAGAAGAACCAGAAACAAATATGCAACGGTGGAAAGAGAAACTGAGAGACAATATGAGAATGGCATAGCAGCAAAATCCAAGGCAGCATCCACTTGTCAGACCAGACCTACAGCCTGTCTAGATCCATTTATAGCCTTTCCAGGTCCACGTCTCCTTGTGTTTTTATTAGTTTCATATCCGCGAACAGGGATACCTATGATTTGTGTGTGTGTGTGTGTGTGTGTGTGTGTGTGTGTGTGTGTGTGTGTGTGTGTGTGTGTGTGCGTATATTTGTGTGTGTGGTTCGTGTATGTATGTGTGGTTTGTGTGTTGGGTGGGGGGGGGAGCAATACACGCATTAGAGAGACTATTAAGACCAAAACAGCCGGATTTATTGTTAAAGCACCTTAACGTTACTTTACCTAAATATATTTTTAATTACACATGCTGAAAAAACTATTTTGTGCAAGAATGATGTATTCTTAATCCCGTCTGTGTCAAAATAATAAAATATGTAAAAAAAATAAAGCGAAACAAAGGTGTGGTGGTGGGCGAAAAACGCGCAAGTGATCTTCAGTTGAGAAAAGCAAGATCTTCCTTCCTCTTGAATTCTTTTTATTTTCTTTTCCGTCACCCGTGTAAATGTAAATCAAGAAGCCTTGACGCGATTGACAGAGTACATGAAAAGAGTGATTAGAACAATCATATGTACAAGGACTGGCAAAGACATGTTTATATTCATAGCAAAGACAAGGACACACAGCCATAGAAAGGTCAAGGACATTTAAATCCACAGCAAGGTCAAGGACATTTAAATCCACAGCAAGGTCAAGGACATTTAAATCCACAGCAAGGTCAAGGACACATTTATATTCACAGCAAGGACAAGGATACATTTATATCCATAGCAAGGACAAGAATACATATACATATAGCTGCAGTAAGGATAGGCAAGGACACGTGCTAAGAGCTGATGTAAGGAAGGGCAAGGACACGTACATATGACTACAACAAGAGTAAGCCAGGACAAACACAGGTATAACACGAGATACTCTACTATGCAATACATTCTCTCTCTTCTGTTACTATTCTATAAATTACGTATCACATTAAAACCTGCAGTACTCTGGTCTTCTATTTTAAATTTGCGAGGAAGACTGAATAACGATATGCAGTATATTCACTATTAAAAATGGTAAATACGCGAAGCGTAAAATAAATTTGCGGATGCCCCGTGAATAAACAAAATATTGTATAAAACGTAACTTTTACACTCAGTAACGAAATGAAAACAAAACATTATTCTTCTTTTTTTTGTTAAAAATGATGGCAGGAATTATACATTTAATTGTGACTGAGGAGAAGATTTAGACTTGACAAGTAAAAAAATACTACGTGGGTGATGGTGAAAGAGGAACGACAGCCTCTCTCTTTCTCTCTCTCTTTTACAAACATATACACGAGGGTTCGTTTTTGCCAGTAACCATTTTTTTTTCTTTTTAACGTTTATACATGTGTACGCTGTGCTATTATTATTATTATTATTACAATCATAGCTAAGCGCTAAACCTACAAGGTCATAGTGCTGTGTTAAAAGTTTACCCGTTGATTACTGTTTTCGTGAAGCTGACTCTGGTAATAAAATTAAGCCATGAATGTGGAGGATCTCCCAGACTAGAGGACCTTCTCTCCTGGCATCTCCTGCGAGGAACTGTCACGGAGTATATTACCAGAGAATTTTCTCCCGCGGGGCATCCTCTGACGGACATTTACCTACTGAAGTGTCGTCCAAGGAGTTCGTACACAGGGCATCGTGCTTGTGCTGCTGCCTCAGCCTCGCCTTGTACAGTGTGGCTAGTGAGCTTGAGAGGTTGTGCAGCAGCCTCGCCAAAATCGGTTCCTTGTCCACAGGCAGCTAAGAAAAAGACAAGAGAACAGTGTGGGACTCAAAATTGGCCAGTTACTCAAATATTCCAGGTCCCGCTGGGAAGAGCTGGAGCTCTTTTCACCAGCTGCAGCTGGTTCCTACCTATCATCCTGACACTCGAGTACCATTTCATCAACACCTTCACCCCCTTCAGCAACATCTTCACCATCCACACCACCACTCTCACCAGCAGCAACACCATCGCCAAAACCACTGATACAATCAGCACCACCACCACCAACACCAGCTCACACAAAACTTTTAAACATAAATTTATTAAAAAACACATTATGGTTAATTTGTTAGTTTTAGTTTTAAAGTCTGTCGTCCTCGTAAGGCTCATTAAAAGTGAGATACAGAAGAATGCTATGATGATCATCTCTCTCTCTCTCTCTCTCTCTCTCACACACACACACACACACACACACACACACACACACAGTAGGGACAGCGAGCGCGCTAGTCACGCCTTCCGTGCTCCGGGAATATAAGTGTTTTTGAGGGCTATGCAAGTGTTCTGCAAGGGTTGCTAAGTGTGTCAGGGTAGTGAACAATCCTAAAAGTGCTTTTTAATCTGCCTGAACCACATAAGTGTGGGGAGAGCCACAATTTTGTAAGTGATCTAGAAAATAAAAACGTTGTGGCTCAGAGTGGGCAGGCTAGTGTGTAAGGCGACGTTGTCAAGTGTCACCCAAGAAAGATAATAAAGTGAAACAATCGTGTGACAAGTGAAAGAAATACAGTGAATAGGGTACGTTATTAACGAGAAGAAATTGAGGTGGATCTTCGCCAGGACGTACATCGAGCTGGATCTACGCCAGGACGTCACATCGAGCTGGACAATCTACAGTGCTACAGCTGCACTACAAGTACTGTATCACCTATGAGTGGTTGTTTGGGTGTGGGGTTCCAGGTTCCAATTAACCGCCAAGCTGAATGTGAATGGTCTAACTCTCACAGCACGATAAAGAATAGGCACTCAAGTATTCAATAAGGTTTAGCAAATGGTAATCCATTGAACAAGGCGATTAACTCACTATAAGCAGGTCGAGCATAGGCAACACTGTAAGGGTGGGAGTCAGGTCACAAGAGGTTGTGGACACAAGCGACAACTGAGAATCTACATTACACTCCAAGCACAAGCCACCTACTTTTCAGACACATAATAAACCCACACATAATTCGACACATAATTACACACACACACACACACACACACACACACATATACACACACACACACACACACACACACACACACACATACACACACACACACATACACATACACACACACACACACATACACACACACACACACATACACACACACACACACATACACACACACACACACACACACACACACACATACACACACACACACATACACACACACACACACACACGCACACACTGTAAGTAAGTGCCGGTAAGTCCCAGGAGGTTGGGGGTCAGGTCACAAGAAGGTGTGGGCAGCCAAGGACCACTGAGACTTACATTACAACGCACAAGCCACCTACCTTTCACTACATAATAAACCCACACATAATTCCACACAAAATTACACACAAAATTACACACACATACACACACATACACACACACAACACACACACAACACACACACAACACACACACACACACACACACACACACAGGCCCATACTGGAGTATGCAGCACCTGTTTGGAACCCGCACTTGATAAAGCACGTCAAGAAACTAGAGAAAGTACAAAGGTTTGCGACAAGGTTAGTTCCAGAGCTAAGGGGAATGTCCTATGAAGAAAGATTAAGGGAAATCGGCCTGACCACACTGGAGGACAGGAGGGTCAGGGGAGACATGATAACGACATATAAAATACTGCGTGGAATAGACAAGGTGGACAAAGACAGGATGTTCCAGGGAGGGGACACAGAAACAAGAGGCCACAATTGGAAGTTGAAGACACAAATGAGTCAGAGAGATAGTAGGAAGTATTTCTTCAGTCATAGAATTGTAAGGCAGTGGAATAGCCTAGAAAATGACGTAGTGGAGGCAGGAACCATACACAGTTTTAAGACGAGGTTTGATAAAGCTCATGGAGCGGGGAGAGAGAGGGCCTAGTAGCAACCGGTGAAGAGGCGGGGCCAGGAGCTAGGACTCGACCCCTGCAACCACAAATAGGTGAGTACAAATAGGTGAGTACACACACACTCCCCCCCTCACCACCGACATCTCACTACTTCCCCTGATCCCTCCCCTCCCTCGATCACCCTCCCCTCCCCCGTTCACCCTAAACCCTCCCCACCCCTCCCCATTCCGCTCCCACATAAGAACATAAGAACATAAGAACGAAGGAACACTGCAGAAGGCCTACTGGCCCATGCGAGGCAGGTCCAAGTCCCTACCGGCTTAAGCCAATGCACCCAACCTAGTCAGGTCAGGTCACATTGACTTAAGGGAGGAACACGGCAACCGACCTGTTAGCACAAGCTATCAGGTCCAACTCACACCCACCCACATCTACTCATGTATTTATCCAACCTATTTTTAAAGCTACACAACGTTCTGGCCTCTATAACGGTACTTGGGAGTTTGTTCCACTCATCCACAACTCTATTACCAAACCAGTACTTTCCTATATCCCTCCTGAATCTGAATTTTTCCAACTTAAAACCATTGCTGCGAGTCCTGTCTAGGCTAGATATTTTCAGCACACTATTTACATCCCCTTTATTTATTCCTGTCTTCCACTTATAAACCTCAATCATATCCCCCCTAATTCTACGTCTTTCTAGAGAGTGCAGTTTCAGGGCCCTTAGTCTATCCTCATAGGGAAGGTTTCTGATACATGGGATCATCTTTGTCATCCTCCTTTGTACATTTTCCAGAGAATTTATATCCATTCTGTAATACGGTGACCAAAACTGTGCAGCATAATCTAAATGAGGCCTAACCAAGGATGTATAGAGTTGAAGAACAACCTGAGGACTCCTATTATTTATGCTTCTTGATATGAAGCCAAGGATTCTATTAGCTTTATTGCGAACACTTATGCACTGTTGTCTTGGTTTCAGATTACTGCTAACCAGAACTCCTAAATCTTTTTCGCAATCCGTAATATTAAGATCTACATTATTTAGTTTATATGTGGCATGGTTATTGTCCTGTCCAACATTTAGAACTTTGCATTTGTCTATATTAAACTGCATCTGCCACTTCTCCGACCACTGCATCAGTCTATTCAAATCTTCCTGGAGTGCTCGAATGTCCTCGTCAGAATGAATTCGACGGCCTATTTTGGTGTCATCGGCAAACTTGCCGATGTCGCTCTTTATGCCCTCATCTATGTCGTTTATGTAGATTGTGAACAGCAGGGGGCCCAACACTGACCCCTGTGGAACACCGCTCGTGACGCTTCCCCACTCTGATTTCTCCCCATTTATGCAAACTCTCTGCTGCCTATTTGTCAACCATGCCTCTATCCAGGAAAAAATTTCTCCTCCTATTCCATGTGCTTTAATTTTCCTCAATAGTCTCTGATGTGGGACCCTGTCAAAAGCCTTACTGAAGTCCATATACACAATATCATATTCATTACCATGATCTACCTCCTCAAATACCTTAGTGAAAAAAGTTAATAAATTCGTAAGGCAGGAACGCCCCTTTGTAAAACCATGCTGAGATTCGTTGATTAATTTATGCTTTTCAAGGTGGCTACGAACTGCCTCGGCAATTATTGATTCCATAAATTTTCCCACTATGGAGGTTAGGCTTATTGGTCTATAGTTCGAAGCTAAGGACCTGTCACCTGTTTTGAAAATAGGTATCACATTTGCCATTTTCCACTTATCTGGCACCATGCCAGTTTGTAGTGATATGTTGAAAAGATTAGCCAAAGGTGTGCTAAGCTCCTCTTTACATTCCTTTAGAACCCTTGCATACAGTTCATCAGGGCCTGGGGATTTGTTAGGTTTTAATTTATCTATTTGCCTAAGGACCATGTCACTTGTGACCCTAATAGTGCACAGTTTATTATCGTCCTGTTCTACATAATTTAACATTACTGGAATATCGCTGGTATCCTCCTGTGTAAAAACTGAGAGGAAGTATGTGTTAAAAATTCTACACATTTCCTTATCACTGTCAGTGAGCTGACCCGAGGAACTTTTGATTGGGCCTATCTTGTCCCTGATCTTACTTCTGTATACCTGAAAGAATCCTTTTGGGTTAGTCTTCGATTCTCTTGCAACTTTAACCTCATAATCTCTATTTGCTTTTCTAATTCCCTTTTTTATTTCTCTCTTTAACTGAATATATCGATTTCTTAATTGCCCCTCTCCTCTTTTGATTTGCCTATATATGCCTCTCTTTTGACCAATCAGATATTTTAATCTATTGTTCATCCATTTAGGATCATTTTTGTTTGATCTGATTTCCCTATTTGGAACATAATTTGACTGAGCAGCTAGAACTATGCCCTGGAAAGCATCGTATCGGCAACCATCACCACCTACCTGACCCCTAGTCAGGTCATTCCAGTTCAGCCCACCTAAGTAATTTTTCAGTCCTATGAAATCAGCCAAGCGAAAGTCAGGGACGGAGACTTGATTGCCATTATTAGGGGAATTCCATGATATGTTAAAACTGAGTGATTTGTGATCACTCTCCCCAAGCTCATCATTAACCTCAAGATTATTAATTAGTGTTTCCCTACTGGCAAGAACCAAGTCAAGGAGGTTATTTCCCCTAGTTGGCTCTGTCACAAACTGTTTTAAAAAACAATCCTGGATCGTATCAAGAAAGTCACCCGACTCTAAATTTCCTGTCAAATTGCTCCAGTCAATCTGTCTATAGTTGAAATCTCCCATTAGCACAACATTTTCGTATGTAGATGCCTTACGAATTTCGTCCCATAGAAGTTTACTGCACTCCCTATCAAGATTTGGGGCCCTGTAAATCACACCCAAAATTAGTTTTTCTCGGCCCTCGAGAAGCTGTAACCAAACAGATTCAGTGGCTGACGCTTCTAATTTAATATCTTGTCTAACACAACAATTTAAATTGTCTCTGACATACATCGCTACTCCACCACCTTTCCTGTTGACCCTGTCAGTGTGGAATAATTTATAGCCTTGTATGTGACATTCAGAGGGCATCTCTCTATCTTTCAGATTGAGCCAGGTCTCTGTTATAGCAATAATATCTATGTTTCCTGCACTTGCAATTAATCTTAGCTCATCTATCTTATTTCTAACACTCCTGCTATTAGTATAGTAAACCTTAAGGGAGCTAGTCCCTTGCTGCCCTCTGCTGTCCCCCTTTGTTTGCTGACCTGTTCTATTGTCTTTATTTATAACTTCATGCTGAATGCCTTTTATACATTTACTGTTTCCAACCCTAGTGTTGCAACCTGCTTGTTTCCCACACACACCCATACCTCTATCTTCCATCAGTTTAAAATCATAGGCATTTCACCAATGGCCTTCTCAATCGAGTCTGCAAGTGCTACCACCCCTGCCCCAGAGAGATGAACCCCATCCCTTGCATACATATCATGTTTGCCATAAAAGTTGTTCCAGTTGTCAATGAATGGGATTGCAAGTTCCTTGCAGTATCTGTCTAGCCAGCAATTTACACCAATTGCCCTAGACAACCATTCATTTCCTACTCCCCTTCTAGGCAAGATGCTACATATGATTGGGATCCCTCCCTTAGACTTAATGAAATCTATAGCTGACCTGTACTTATCTAGCAGCTCTTCTCTCCTACCCTTCCCAATATCATTTCCACCAGCACTGAGACAGATAATGGGCTTGTTCCCATTACCTGACATGATATTATCCAGTCTGTTGACAATGTCCCCAACACCAGCTCCAGGGAAGCACACTCTATCTCTCATCTTCTTATTCCTATTACAAAAAGCACGATCAACATATCTTACCTGAGAGTCACCAACCACAAGAATGCGCTTACCTTCATTAGCAGGGGCAGTAGTACCCTTACCTTCACTGGCCACTGAAGTACATTCATCCTGGAGAACAGAGAAGCGATTTCCTACCTTCAGATCTGCACTCTTAACTTTCCTTACTCTGATGCGCCTCCCATTACTGTGAACAACTCGCCACTTGTAGCAGGTGCTGGGCTGCACCTCACTGCTGGTAGCCGTTGCTACCACCCCACCTACAGCCTCCTCACAGTGAGAGACAGACTGCACCTCACTGCTAGAAGCCTCATTCCCCACATCTCCAACCACCTCACACTCTCTCCCAGGCCCATTGAGGTGGACCTTCAGCCTCCTAATCTCCTCCTGGAGAAGCAAGACCTCCTCCTTCAACTCTCCAACCTCAGCTTTTAAAACACTGTAGAAGCAAGCCATGCTTTGTAACCGTCCACGCTAATCCCCAAGCAGCTCAGGGTCTGTGACCTCACGTGACGACTGACCACTGAACACTGACGACTGACCACTGAACACATAGCCACAGTTCCTCCACTACTTCCCCCCCCCCACACTCTGACATACACACTACTAACCTAACATACAGAACTACATAGGTTTCCCACTCTGAGGCAATCAAGATAAAACAAAAATGGGTTGCCAGAGAGCAACAAGAAAAACCAAGGGACAGGAGAAGGAAACTGCAAAGGAAGATTGGGCAGCAGAGCTCATAAAACGGGATCATGAATGGGAAAAGAAACTAGAAGAACTTAGCATGAGAATGGAAGAGAGGATAGATATGGAAAGCAGGAAGTGGGAGGTGCATGTCAAAGCAGCAGAAGCTAGGATACAGAGTTTAGAAGAGGAATTGAAAAATTTGAAACAGCCTAAAGAACTAAAGAACATTTTGGAATTGACAACAGAGACTGCTACCTCAGCCACAAATAAGGGGACTGTAGGGAAAGAAGGGGCACAACTGCATGGAGAAGCTCTATCAGAGGAGACTGTAGCAAATGAAAGAGCTAAGCTTTATGTGGAGGCCCTAACAGGCAACAACAGAGCCCAAGGAAAGCCGAGAAGGGAAAATGACAGGCCACTGAGCCCAAGTACATTAGCCAGTGAAACTGATGAAAGGAAAGCTGCATTGGAGGAAACCAAATTAAATGAGGGGATACACAGGGATATGCAGTGGGAGAATGAAAGGGTGAGGTCAGTCTTTGTGTATGGGCTCCAGGAAGTCGAAGGGGAAACATATGAAGCAAGAAAACAAGGGGAAAAAAGCAATTGAAAGCATGAAAGCAATAGGAGAAGACGATATGACCCAGCTTGAAAATTTTCGGAGAATAGGGGGGTTTGTAAAAAAAAGAACCCGGCCAGTGAGAGTGACCTTCAAGGCAGAAGCGACTCGGACCAGGATCCTGCAGAAGAAAGCACGATTAAGGGACATGACGGCATACAGGAAGGTGTATCTCGACCGCGACAGAACACAAGAAGAAAGGCAGAAACTGAGAGAGATGGTACAAAGGCGAAAGGAGGAAAGAGAGGGTATGGAGAAGACAGACAGGAGATCCCAGACCCAGGAAGAAGATCAAATACAGCCTCCCTCACAACTTCCTATAGAAGCCTCCCAACCAGGTCAACCCCAGTGCAACCAAACACTCTAAATCAAAACACCCATGCCACATCCAATGCCCCCACCCACTACATTACAAACTCCACCCCCACAGCAACAACCCATAGTTCCTTACCAGGTTTCCCACTTCCCCAACCCCAATATACCTCCCAGACCACAGTCTTAGAAAAGAAGTTGAAGGTGTGGTATACAAATGCAGATGGAATAACAAACAAGTATGAGGAGTGGCACGAAAGAATCAAAGAGACATCCCCAGACATAATAGCACTCACAGAAACAAAACTCACCAGAATAATAACAGATTCAATTTTTCCATCCGGATATCAAATCCTCAGGAAAGACATAGGGAGGAGAGGGCGAGGAGGAGTTGCACTGCTCATTAAAAACCAGTGGGGTTTTGAGAAAATGGAAGGAATGGATGGCACGGGCGAAAGGGACTACTTAGTAGGAGCAATCCAGTCTGAGGGACATAAGGTGATAATTGCAGTAATGTACAACCCACCACAGAACTGCAGGAGGCCAAGAGAAGAATATGATGAGAGCAACAGAGCAATGATCGACACACTAGCCGAGGTGGCCAGGAGAGCACACATGGGGGGAGCAAAGTTACTAGTTATGGGTGATTTCAATCACAAGGAGATTGACTGGGAAAACCTGGAGCCCCATGGGGGTCCCGAAACATGGAGAGCCAAGATGATGGATGTGGTACTGGAAAACCTCATGCATCAACACGTTAGAGACACTACCAGAGAGAGAGGAGAGAATGAACCAGCAAGGTTGGACCTTGTATTCACCATGAGTAGTTCGGACATCGAGGGTATCATGTATGAAAGGCCCCTGGGAGCTAGTGATCATGTGGTTCTGTGCTTCGACTACATAGTTGAGCTCCAAGTGGAGAGAGTAGCAGGAATAGGCTGGGAAAAACCAAACTACAAAAGGGGGAACTACTCAGGCATGAGGAACTTCCTTCAAGACATTCAGTGGGAGAGGGAACTGACAGGAAAACCAGTACAAGAAATGATGGACTATGTAGCAACAAAATGCAAGGAGGCAGAGGAGAGGTTTGTTCCCAAGGGAAACAGAAATAATGGGAAGAACACAACGAGTCCTTGGTTCACCCAAAGGTGTAGGGAGGCAAAAACTAGGTGTACTAGAAAATGGAAAAGGTACAGAAGACAGAGAACTCAGGAAAATAAAAAAATCAGCCGAAGAGCCAGAAACGAATATGCACAGATAAGAAGGGAGGCTCAGAGACAATATAAAAATGACATAGCATCAAAAGTAAAGACTGACCCGAAGCTGTTGTACAGCCACATCAGGAGGAAAACAACAGTCAAGGACCAGGTAATCAGACTGAGGAAGGGTGATGGGGAATTCACAAGAAACGACCGAGAGGTTTGTCAGGAGCTCAACACAAGGTTTAAAGAGGTATTTACAGTGGAAACCAGTAGGGCCCCAAGAAATCAGAACTGGGGGGCACACCAGCAAGTGCTGGATGAGGTACATATAACCAAGGAATAGGTGAAGAAGCTGCTATGCGAACTTGACACCTCAAAGGCGGTGGGACCAGACAACATCTCTCCATGGGTCCTTAAAGAGGGAGCAGAGATATTGTGTGAGCCATTAACAAAGATCTTCAACACATCATTTGAAACTGGGCAACTCCCTGAGGTATGGAAAATGGCAAATGTAGTCCCAATTTTTAAAAAGGGAGACAGACATGAGGCACTAAACTACAGACCTGTATCACTAACGTGTATAGTATGCAAGGTCATGGAGAAGATCATCAGGAGGAGAGTGGTGGGGCACCTGGAAAGAAACAAGTGTATAATTGACAACCAGCACGGTTTCAGGGAAGGAAAATCCTGTGTCACAAACATACTAGAGTTTTATGACAAGGTGACAGAAGTAAGACAGAGAGAGGGGTGGATCGACTGCATATTTTTGGACTGCAAGAAGGCCTTCGACACAGTTCCTCACAAGAGGTTACTGCAAAACTAGAGGACCAGGCACACATAACAGGAAAGGCACTGCAATGGATCAGAGAATATCTGACAGGGAGGCAACAACGAGTCATGGTACGCGACGAGGTGTCAGAGTGGGCGCCTGTGACAAGCGGGGTTCCACAGGGGTCAGTCCTAGGACCTGTGCTGTTCTTGGTATATGTGAACGACATAACGGAAGGGATAGACTCAGAAGTGTCTTTGTTTGCAGATGATGTGAAGTTAATGAGAAGAATCAAATCGGACGAGGATCAGGCAGGACTACAAAGAGACCTGGATAGGCTACAAGCCTGGTCCAGCAACTGGCTCCTTGAATTTAACCCTGCCAAATGCAAAGTCATGAAGATTGGGGAAGGGCAAAGAAGACCGCAGACACAATATAGTTTAGATGGCCAAAGACTGCAAACCTCACTCAAGGAAAAAGATCTGGGGGTGAGTATAACACCGAGCATATCTCCTGAGGCGCACATCAATCAGATAACTGCTGCAGCATACGGGCGCCTGGCAAACCTACGGATAGCGTTCCGATACCTCAGTAAGGATTCGTTTAAGACTCTGTATACCATCTACGTCAGGCCCATACTGGAGTATGCAGCACCAGTTTGGAATCCACACCTAGTCAAGCACGTCAAGAAATTTGAGAAAGTGCAAAGGTTTGCAAAAAGACTAGTCCCAGAGCTACGGGGATTGTCCTATGAAGAAAGGTTGAGGGAAATCGGCCTGACGACACTGGAGGACAGGAGGGTCAGGGGAGACATGATAACGACATATAAAATACTGCGCGGAATAGACAAGGTGGACAAAGACGGGATGTTCCAGAGAAGGGACACAGACACAAGAGGTCACAATTGGAAGTTGAAGACTCAGATGAATCAAAGGGATGTTAGGAAGTATTTCTTCAGTCATAGAGTAGTCAGGCCATGGAATAGCCTAGAAAGTGATGTGGTGGAGGCAGGAACCATACATAGTTTTAAGGCGAGGTATGATAGAGCTCATGGGGCAGGGAGAGAGAGGATCTAGTAGCAATCAGCGAAGAGGCGGGGCCAGGAGCTGTGACTCGACCCCTGCAACCACAAATAGGTGAGTAGGTGAGTACACACACACGCACACACGCAAACACACACACGCAAACACACACACGCAAACACACACATTTTCATTTTTAACATGTTTTTTGCAGGCTTCTCTTTCATTATTTTTATTAATATTTATTGTTGTGAAACATAACAATATAGAAGCACATTGAATTTTGATCCAGCTGTGAGCAAGAAATTTTATTCAGTCAACTGCCTGTATTTTACTTATTATTATTATTATTATTATTATTATTATTATTATTATTATTATTATTAAAGGGGAGCGCTAAACCCGTGAGATTATGCAGCGCCTGTGGGGGGATGTGGAAGGTATTCAGACTTAATTCAAGGAGCTGGAGCAATTCCCTAGATCCAATTCTCTAGATCAAGAGCCCCTCACCAACATCAAGGAACCTTCCTTGAGGGGTATATTTACTTGTGTTTTCTGTGAATATGTTCCAGACTCTAAGTCACTCGAGGAAAAAATGGACGCAGATGAAGTGATATTCTTGGTAAAAGATACTGCGTCCTTTTTTGAAGACGGAATGGTTTCATCCGGTGAAAATTCTTGTCTGTCTTTGATCAAGAACCACCAGATTTTGGAGACTACTCTTCCTGACGTCAATTTTTTTTTCTTTGCTATTCTCCCATCGAGTGACAGCGGGTTTTGGATTTCATACATTCGCCGTCAGGACTGCCAGTAAAGTTTCCTGTTATAGGTAGTGGGTTACTCTCCTGCACCTACACCAAGCCTTGTGCTTAATAATAGCGGCCTCTCGGCAACGACAGCCAAATCAAGGCTGATTGGAAGTCTTCAATATGTATTGTCGGTGAGAGATGTACTTTAGCTGCAAATTAAAGATGTGTTTATCAACATGATCTTGGAGTTTGGTATTTCATTCTGTTGCAGCAAGCTCTGAGCTAAGGGCCGACCAGTTTTCATTCTCCAACAACCAGGTTGTGCGAAATGTTTCTCCCTCGTCCAGTTGTTCAGTGTTGTAAAGACAGCCTTGTGATCCAATGAGCCAACATAATCAACAGGTTTGCAAGTGACTGTGCCTTCAGACAGATCACTCACTACTGTGTCGAAAGAGAAACCAAATATATAAATAGGTAAGTCTACTAAGTTTTTCATGTCTATTGTAGCACGAAATTCATTACAATCTTTCTGTATAAGATGGTTGAGCTCATCAACAATTATTATATGTTGTTATTCATGATAAAGGAGAAGAGAATCTATATTTTCGATCAGGAAGTAAATTTGGTGCGCACCCTGTCACCGAGGACTGTACACTGCACACGCTAAAACGGAGGTACTAGGGTTTATGCATAGCCTGACGGACAGTGCTTTCTAGGTGATTAGGAATAGCAACGTCGAAGGGTTGAACGTGTAAATATTTACTAAAATAAATGCTTGCACACCCTCATTTACATGAATAAATGTTTACAACGCCATCTTCATGATATTGGTTGTCTCGTCTCATCCATGAGATGTAGCCAATAATTTTAGTACAGCTGCAGAATTCCTCCTTGCTTAGATTCTAAGAACATAAGGAAGGAGGAATTCTGCAGCTGTACTATTGGCCCATACTTGGCAGGTCCCTCTCAAACCCAAACCCACTAGCAAAAGTATTTGCCCAACCCATTTTTTTAATGCTTCCAAAGGAATAAGCTTTGATAACCCTATTAACTTATGTGCAAGTCCCACTCAAATCCAACTGAGAGGTGAAGTGTGTATTCACACGGTCTGAGAACTTGTTGGACAGTTTAGAGGAAAAAAATCCTAAGGAACCTGTAATCCTGTCTGTTTAGTTCCTTTCCGTGTCAACAGCAATTTTTTTTCTAGTTCTCTTTTTATGACAGTGATTACGCCTGATGTATTCTTCTTCCTCATATCAAACCTGATTACCTCTCATTTTCCGGGAGCTGGATTCCCCTTCCCCTTCCGTCCCTTCCAAGTTTATTATTTGAGTGTGTTCTTAAAATTTAGACATCAGACGAGAGAGAGAGAGAGAGAGAGAGAGAGAGAGAGAGAGAGAATATATTTCTCCACTTTGCCTTCTCTCCTTCCCCGCGAAAAAATTCAGACTCTTTATATCTTGAAAATTTCAAGACATCTGAACAATTTGGGCAAGGATTTTCTTCCTCGCTTCACAGCACCTGTAGGGGATTAAAGCGTTTGTGTGTGTGTGTGTGTGTGTGTGTGTGTGTGTGTGTGTGTGTGTGTGTGTGTTTGTGTGTTTGTGTGTTTGTGTGTGTGTGTGTTTGTGTGTGTACTCACCTAGTTCTCACCTAGTTGAGGTTGCAGGGGTCGAGTCCAAGCTCCTGGCCCCGCCTCTTCACTGGTCGCCATTAGGTCACTCTCCCTGAACCATGAGCTTTATCGTACCTCTGCTTAAAGCTATGTATGGATCCTGCCTCCACTACATCTCTTCCCAAACTATTCCACTTCCTGACTACTCTGTGGCTGAAGAAATACTTCCTAACATTCCTGTGATTCATCTGTGTCTTCAGCTTCCAACTGTGTCCCCTTGTTGCTGTGTCCAGTCTTTGGAACATCTTGTCTTTGTCCACCTTGTCAATTCCTCTCAGTATTTTGTAAGTCGTCATCATGTCCCCCCTATCTCTCCTGTCCTCCAGTGTCGTCAGGTTGATTTCCCTTAACCTCTCCTCGTAGGACATACCTCTTAGCTCTGGGACTAGTCTTGTGGCAAACCTTTGCACTTTCTCTAGTTTCTTTACATGCTTGGCTAGGTGTGGGTTCCAAACTGGTGCCGCATACTCCAATATGGGCCTAACGTACACGGTGTACAGGGTCCTGAACGACTCCTTATTAAGATGTCGGAATGCTGTTCTGAGGTTTGCAAGGGGCCCATATGCTGCAGCAGTTATTTGGTTGATGTGCGCTTCAGGAGATGTGCCTGGTGTTATACTCACCCCAAGATATTTTTCCTTGAGTGAGATTTGTAGTCTCTGGCCCCCTAGACTGTACTCCGTCTGCGATCTTCTTTGCCCTTCCCCAATCTTCATGATTTTGCACTTGGTGGGATTGAACTCCAGGAGCCAGTTGCGGGACCAGGTCTGCAGCCTGTCCAGATCCCTTTGTAGTTCTGCCTGGTCTTCGATCGAATGAATTCTTCTCATCAACTTCACGTCATCTGCAAACAGTGACACCTCAGAGTTTATTCCTTCTGTCATGTCGTTCACAAATACCAGAAACAGCACTGGTCCTAGGACTGACCCCTGTGGGACCCCGCTGGTCACAGGTGCCCACTCTGACACCTCGCCACGTACCATTACTCGCTGCTGTCTTCCTGACAAATATTCCCTGATCCATTGTAGTGCCTTCCCTGTTATCCCTGCTTGGTCCTCCAGTTTTTGCACTAATCTCTTGTGTGAAACTGTGTCAAACGCCTTCTTGCAGTCCAAGAAAATGCAATCCACCCACCCCTCTCTCTCTTGTCTTACTGCTGTTACCTTGTCATAGAACTCCAGTAGGTTTGTGACACAGGATTTCCCGTCCCTGAAACCATGTTGGGTGCTGTTGATGAGATCAATCCTTTCTAGGTGTTCCACCACTCTTCTGACAATCTTCTCCATGACTTTGCATACTATACATGTCAGTGACACTGGTCTGTAGTTTAGTGCTTCATGTCTGTCTCTTTTTTTTTTTTTTGTGTGTGTGTTTGTGTTTGTGTGTGTGTTTGTGTGTGTGTGTGTGTGTGTGTGTGTGTGTGTGTGTGTGTGTGTGTGTGTGTGTGTGTGTGTGTGTGTGTGTGTGTGTGTGTGTGTGTGTGTGTGTGTGTGTGTGTGTGTGTGTGTGAGTATGTGTGTGTGTGTCTTTGTGCGCATCTTTGTGCGTCTGTGTGTGCACGTCTGTGTGCGCATGTCTGTGCGTGCGTCTGTACGTGCATATGTGCGTGCATCTGTGTGTGTGCATGTATGTATGAATGTGTGCATTCATGTGTGTGTGTGTGTGTGCATCTGTGTGCACATGTGTGTGCGTGTCCGTGTGTACTCGCCTATCTGTGGTTGCAGGGGTCAATTCACAGTTCCTGGCCATCTGTCTGTCTTTCATAGTTAAACCATTCAATGAAGTTTGTTTACAGCCAAAAAAAAAAATATATATACTGAAGCATAATGCCCATATTATCTATCAGTCAACAAAACTCATATTTTTGGAGTATATCTTCAGGGAGGTCCTTGGGATGGTAATCTTGGAAATATATTACATCTATTCCTATCTACCCTACTACTCACCTCTGATAGTCAAGACATGGTCTGTGATAGTCTTCATTATTATGCCCTAGTATGACATTGCTGATAAAACTTATAGCTGAATACTGTGGTGTCAGTTTGTACCTTACTAAGGCTAAACAGAGACTAAGTTAAATGCACCTATTATACCACAGAAGAAATTTTAAGTTTATTCAATCTACTATAACACGACTTCTTGAGTGAATACTCTGATGTTATGTCATACAGTAATGAAAATGATCAAAGAACTTAACAGTATGACACACTGTAACAGAGGAATGGTAAATATGGAATGACAAGCATGAAACTTACTGAGCTCATTTTGGCTAAACAGAACTTAGCCATATCATTTTGTCCAACAGGAAAAACTGCACAGACAACAGCATTCTCCAATGAGGGGGGGGGAGGTTTTTTTTTTAAAAAACATTTATCACGCACACACACAAACCTGGATTCTAGGCTCTTATTCTATGAGCCCTACAGAGAAACCAACCAGGACACGACAAAGTCCTACTCAAGGATGACAGACGAGACTTGTAGTAACAGGTTTCACCGTTGAATTAGATACATGTGTAACATCTGGAATTTTGGTTCAGAGGACATCTCCACAGCCTCAACTACTACTGGCCCGTCCCTTGGGTATGATCTACTTCCACTGGGGAATCCCGCCTACCAGTAACAGTGTCTTCCTTTGCTAGACGTCCCTCACCTGACCCCAGTATATAAGCTCCAGTCTTCATGCCTGTGCTTCAGACTCTTCAGGTCTACGATGCTCTTCACCAACTCTAAGGCTGAGGGACTGATTACCTCACATTTTGTATCTAGTTCTTTTGCCTTCAAATTATGTCCGGAATTTGTATTGATAAAGTCAATGGATAGCGAAACGTCTACAATAAAGATTCCTAGATATTGCACATGTGTCTAATTCTTCAATATATGTCCCGACTCTGGAGGGATAAAGTCTTCATGACAATTACCTTTGACAAAAACCACTGGCAAACCCAAGGAGGGATCAATGTGAGTTTAGTGTTGGGAATTTTAAGTATAAACTTACTTAGAGAAGCTTATTGTCTCATTTAATTTTAGACTCATTAACAGTCGGTTTTTTTTTATCACTGAAAACAGTTTTATTAATTTTTTTGAAGTAATAATTAGCAAAAAATGACACATTCACAAAATGGCTTGCAAGTTTTTTAATGTTAGTAAATAATGAATCACTTTCTTGACCTCAGATGTATGAATCTTGGAGTCAAGAAAGAAATGATCATACATAGAAGTATTTTTTACAATGGAGCTTCACTAGCAATGTTGACAAGTCAGTTGAAAAGCCTCGGTGTATTTTCAAAGAATTCCTTATTACGGAGAACATAAAAAGCATCTGATTGAAGAATCGCTTTGAACGAAGTAATGTGCAATCCTTAGGTAAATATACTGAACTCTTTAAAAGCAATAAGTGCAATAATGAAATCTTCCCGTATGGATTCAATTTGTCACTTTGCTCAGATAAATGAAGCTTTTTTGGAAGCCTCCAATTACATTGCTCTATTGTTGAAACGAAGAGGATATCATCAAGCAACAATGTTGTTTATTCTTGGGAACAAAGATATCAGATATCACCTTCAAATACCACTAGAAGCCATATCTCTTAGATCAGTTACATTATCTTGGATCAAGTAGTTGAAAAAATTATAGCAGGGGCCTGCTTCACGCTTCAGTTTAATGTGTCGACAAGTGTTGCGTCTCGTACGCAACTGTATGTTCAGTACAAGGAATGAGTCAGTGAAAGAGAAATATCTGTTCACTGACTCGCTGACCACTATTGCCCGTGGAAATGGTGAACAATTTTCTCGCCAAAAAGCAAAAAGGAGCTGGAGAGTACGAAGTTACTTGGCATGTGCACTGTTGGGGCACCATCAACTATGAACAGTCATTTTGGGCTCCAGACGTTGGTGAAGCAGGTCGTCCCTCACGGGACATTCACCCATTGCATACTTCATCGATATACCCTGACCTTGAAGATACTTCCCTCCGATCTCATCAATGTGTTCTGAGGCTGTTTAAACTTTTACCTGTATCCAAGGAAGTGCCACAAGCTCAAAAACTTTCAAAGAACTGTGTGGAGATAGTGGAGTTAAATTCAGTATTCTCTAGTTTCATACAGATGTTTATTGGTGTTGCAAACGAGAAAAGAACTCGCCATGTTCCTGGAAAGGAGAACTGCTTAAGAGCAAGAATTTTATTGAAAATAAACCTAAACCTGTAGAACCTAAATCTGCAAAATAGGCCAAAGTTGGCTTATTTTTCAGATTTTGCACCTTTCCTCATTACTAGGGAATATGGTGAAGGTTTAACTGGAGCTTCCTTCGCAAGCTCCAGTTAAACCACTGAGAAGGTGACGGGTTATTTGTGTATTGTTCCAGTCATTGTGCCTTTTTGTACTTGTTGATGGTTGAGTTCTTTGGTCTGCAAGAAAATATCACAGAAAAAAGACATTCGGGATTTTGATTTGGCAACCTTTTGGGGAAAAAGCTGTAGTGAATATCCACCTCTCTGACAAGGCTCTGAAAGTCACGTTTACCACAGGGTATCGCTGTGAAACTGACTCTCCTACATTGATCACCATTAAAACCAAGACAAGAAACAAGATAGATCTTATTAATGACGTGCGTAGTGAGCTACCTGTGACAAAGCACGTGAAGGTTGATCAAGAAGCCATATCAACCATCACACTTATCGTTTCAACTCTAACGTGCAAAACAACCATAGGGGGAGTTGAATGATAGCTCTAGGCCTTTTGTGTTGCAATCAGTACATCTTCAGGAGCTTGCAATGTTGCAAAAATGAGTTGGAAGTCCAAGTAGACTAGCTAGAGTCGTTCCCTTCAACGAATCTACCTGCACATCCTTACTCTTTTCTGCAACATTGCAAGCTTCTGAAGATGTGTTGATTGCAACACGAAAAGCCAAGAGCTATCATTCAACTCCTATGTTGTTTTGCATCTTGCATCACTTGTTCGCGATTATTGCATCTCTGCCGTATGGCTTGGTACGTGTTTACTTTTCTGTTTATAATGAGACTTAAGCTGCATATGTATAATTACTGATGCAACGATAGAAAAAATTTTCAACGTTATGTTTCTCAATGATACAATATTTTTATTAACAAATGGACTGAAATATTTTTATGCAAATTATGATGATAAAATACTTATTATTTTATTTTTTTTCATATTTGACATTTAAGCAAGGAGAGGGAGGGAGGGGGAAGGTTATTACGGCTTTATTGGATAGCTGAGAAGGTTCATCATTTCTAGTGCGGGTGTGTGTGTGTGTGTGTGTGTGTGTGTGTGTGTGTGTGTGTGTATACTCACCTAGTTGTACTCACCTAGTTGTGGTTGCAGGGGTCGATTCACAGCTCCTGGCGCTGCCTCTTCACTTGTCGCTATTAGGTCACTCTTCCTGCTCCATGAGCTTTATCATATCTCTTCTTAAAGCTATATATGGATCCTGCCTCCACTACATCACTTAGCAGACTATTCCACTTCCTGACAACTTTGTGGCTGAAGAAATACATCCTAACATCCCTTTGATTCATGTGAGTCTTCAACTTCCAATTGTGACTCCTTGCTGTGGTGTCCCATTTCTAGAACATCCTGTCTCTGTCCACCTTGTCAATTCCTCTCATTATTTTATATGTCGTTATTATATTACCCCTATCTCATCTGTCCTCTAGTATCGTCAGGTCGATTTCCCTTAACCTCTCCTCGTAGGACATACCCCTTAGCTCCGGGACTAGTCTTGTTGCAAACCTTCGCACTTTCTCTAATTTCTTTACGTGCTTGGCTAGGTGTGGGTTCGAAACTGGTTCTACATACTCCAATATAGGCCTGACATACACGGTGTACAGGATCCTGAAGGATTCCTTATCGTGAGGTCGGAATGTTGTTCTTAGGTTTGCTAGGAGTCCATATGCTGCAGCAGTTATTTGCTTGATGTGCACCTCAGGAAATTTGCCCGGTGTTATACTCACTCCAAGCTCCTTTTCTATGAGTGAGGTTTGTAGTGTCTGGCCCCCTAGACTGTACTCAGTCTGCGGTCTTCTTTTTCCATTCCCCAATCTTCATGACTTTCCACTTAGTGGGGTTGAACTCCAGAAGCTAGTTTCTGGACCAGGCCTGCATCATGTCCAGATCCCTTTGTATTTCTGCCTGGTCCTCGTCCGATTGAATTCTTTTTATCAATTTGATATCTGCAAACAGGGACACTTCTGAGTCTGTTCCTTCCGTCAGTCGTTCACATATACCGTTTCAGAAACATTCTTAAAGTCCAGGAAAACGCAATCTGCCCACCTCTCTCTCTCTCTCTCTCTCTCTCTCTCTCTCTCTCTCTCTCTCTCTCTCTCTCTCTCTCTCTCTCTCTTTTGTCTTACTGCTGTGACACTGTCATAGAACTCCAGTACGTTTGTGGCACAGGATTTCCCGTCCCTGAAACCGTGCTGGTTGCCGTTGATACGCTCCTTCCTTTCTAGGTGCTCCACCACTCTTCTGATAACCTCCATGGTTATCAGGAGTTTAATGCTTCGTATCCGTCTTTTTTTTTTTTTTTTTTTTAAAAATTGGGACTACACTTGCTGTCTTCCATACCACAGGTAGTCAGGTGTGTGTGTGTACCTGTATGAGCGTGTATGCAGGCAGTCATTTATACACGTGTGTGTGCAGGGGTTATGTGGTGCTTGCAATGACTCACGGAGCCACTGAACACACAATGGTCCCCCCAAAAATTTAGTTCAGCTCCCTGTAGTACTGAGGCTGAGGACAGGTATATTTGCAATGTGACGCTCAAAATATTTCTTCACTCACACTGTGAAGATCTGATCCCAAAAACTAGTGCTAACCTCCTCTGCCTAGGATTAAATCTCATTACCTTCCATTCCCCATATGCTACTTGATCCCCTAAGTTACCGAATTTATATCATATAACTAACTTTTTGAATTTCACACGAAAATGAAAAAATAGAAAGGAATAATATAATATAACTGTATAAGGAAGTACCACATCTGGTGCTAATTGGGAACTCTCGTCCTCACAGAAGACAACTTCGTTCACAGAAAATCTAGAGATTTCTTTTCACAGATGTTTATTTTCTTCCACTACCTCTCTCTCTCTCTCTCTCTCTCTTATATATATATAGTATATATATATATATATATATATATATATATATATATATATATATATAATATATATATATATATATATATATATATATATATATATATATATATATATATATATATATATATATATGTCGTGCCGAATAGGTAAAACTTGTGTTTTTGGCTTAAATAGTAACGCTCTTCTTGCTGAATAAGGCAAGCGAAAATTTGTGTATGCAATAATTTCGTAAAAATCGTTCTGAATCTAACGAGAAAAATATTTCATTGGGTTTATTATTTATTAAAAACTTATATAAAATATATTTAGTTGGATTAAGCTAAATTTAATTGTGCTTGTTTTAATAAGGTTATATATATATATATATATATGCAATAAGATGACAGTGAACAGGTGATTTCAAAATATGCAAAACAACCACTCTGAAAGAATAGAGAAATTCCAAGCGCTTTCGTGACTACTCACATTATCAAGGAACTATATGATAATGTGATAAGTCACGAAACCGCTTGGAATTTCACGATTCTTTCACAGTGGTTGTTTTGCATATATATATATATATATATATATATATATATATATATATATATATATATATATATATATATATATATATATATATATATATATATATATAAATTAAATGGATGAATACCATCAACAGAGTTAGAGGGATTGGTATAATAAAGTAGACTTTGAAGAATTTATGTAATAAAGAAATTACAATCTCGAATGTATATATAAACTCTTGTGATAATTTTGTCAATCTAATGATTCACTGCAGCTCTAGTGTTTCTACAAGTCTTCATATCCTCTACGTAGTTTTCTTTGTAAATGGGAATGGAAAAGCACATCGAGATTTGAATATCACGAGGAAAGACAAAAATAGAACACGCTATTAAATTTTCGATGAGCTTTTTTCAAGAGTATTTACAAAAATCACACTGTGCAAAGGAGCTTAATACGAGGGCTTACTGTATCAGGTAAACCCCGTCTCTGCTCTTTCCTTAGGACTTACTGCTTAAAACGCACTCGAGTTACAGCTACTGCTTGCTGTAACATAATTCTTACGCATTTTTGTCCTGCATAAATGCGTGTTGTAGCTGCGGACGGCAGAGAGATTCCTGTTGAGTTTGTGAGCTCTACACTGCAGCTCTAATTGCAGGGTGGGGAGTTAATGCTGCGATCGTGGTGTGGAAGATGTTGTATACAGTTGTGGTAGTTGTAGTTGTTGGCAGTTGTGGTCGGTTGCTGCCTTGAGTATGGCTGGTGGTAGTAGTCCCCTCAAGGGAGGTTCCTTGATGCTGGTGAGGGGCTCTTGATCTAGGGAATTGGATCTGTGCTCCAGTTCCCTGAATTGAGCCTGAATACCTTCCATCCCCCCACATGCGCTGTATAATCCTATGGGTTTAGCGCTCCTGTCATTATAATAATAATGGTGGTAGTAGTAGTAACGGTAGTTAAGGTGACTGCATTTAGTGGTGGCTGTGGATGGTAGAGATATTCAGGTGAAAGTGGTTGTGGTGGTGGTGGGGACTGGGGTTGGTGGCTGTGGGTGATACCTGGTTGGTGGTAGCAGTAGTTTTTGTGGATGGTAGTAGTAGTAGCTATGGTGGTTGTGAATGGTGGCTTGAGTTTGTGTGGATTGTGTTGAAAATAATAATGGTTGTAGTGGGTGGTAGTAGTGGTTGGTGGTGGTTGAAATATTTCACTCTGGTCGTTGGCAGTGGCGGTTGTGGTTGACAGTAGGTATTGTCATTGGTGGATGCGGTGGTTGTGATTATTGTTGGAGGTAGTTGTGTTGATTTTTGTTAGTTGAAGTATTGCTTGGTGGTGGTCATAGTTGTGGTTAAAGGAGTGGTTGCAGTTGTGGTTGTGGTTGGGGGCAGTGGTGGTTGTTACAATGATTTTGTGCGGTGACTTTATTGAATGTGGTTTGCGAAAGTGTTGATTGTTGGTGTTGTGTATAGTGGTAGTGGATGGTGGTAGTGGTGGTGAGAGGAAGTGGTATAATAGGCAAAGAGAGGAAGTTGGGTGCTTAAAGCTAGCATGGCACATAGGGTTGAGAGAAAGAGACAGACAGACAGACAGACAGAGAGAGAGAGAGAGAGAGAGAGAGAGAGAGAGAGAGAGAGAGAGAGAGAGAGAGAGAGGGAGGGAGAGACTGAGACTATTGTCAAGCCTTCTAGACAGGCAGACAGAGATGGACAGACATTCTTTGACTAACTACCTGTCTGATACTCATCTGACTGACTATTTGTCTGTCATGCGAGAAGAGATTGAACGCAACATGCCTCACCTTCCCTGACTCATTAATACTTACAGTTCAGCGATCAAATCTCATGAATACTAAGTTGCGCTTCCGTCACCATCAGTGACACATTTCCTGAACACTCATACGCACGTTACTGATTCATGAAAACTCATACATGAATGCTCATACGTATATAACTAGGTCCTGAATACTTTTACATATGCAAGTTCCCAGTTTCGGAATACATATTCATACGTACATTGCTAGTTCTTAAATATTCATGCGTGCATTACCAGTTCCTGAAAACTAATATTTAAGTGGGTTACTAGTTCCTGTATACTACTCTGCTAAAACTGTCTACCCTACTTCTAGTCTTTATAGTCACCGTCTTGTTAAAGAATCGCTTATACAGAACTTTTCTAGTATGAATTTTAGTCCTGGTTTCTTCTCTGTAGATGCCTTCCTTTCTCATTACATTGTCAAATGCTCCGAACTTCGGAACCCTTGTGACTTGACATGATCCTTTCTTCTTCTCTCCCTGCCTCTTCTTCTTTCCATTTATTCTTTATTTCTTTGTTTTCCTTTCTTCTGCCTGAGTATGTTTTGTCCTTTAGTGTTTCCTTTCTGCGTTTTTTGTCCTTTTCTTTGTGGGCCCTTAACTCCTTTTTCTTGTCATCAGACTTATCCTCCTCCTATTACTTCTATGTCTACCATTCTATTACTACTACTATTGCTACTACCACTAATATTACCTCCCTTTACCCTTCACTCCCGTTTGTATCTCTTGTCCCACTACAACTACTCCCCCCTACTTCCCGCTGCCAATATTATTTCTACTACTTCCACTACCAGTATTACCTCTACCACTACTACTTTATCTTCCTCTCTTTGTCCCGTCCCTGTCCAGATGGTTTACATATATACTGGCTCCCTCACTCTTCTGTGTTAGTGTGACTTTTAAATGGTCCAAGTCGAACCAAAACGTCGTCATCATCTTCTCTCTCCTATGTACGGGTTATTTGTGTATTCCAGTCACGGTATTGTGCTATTTTGTTCTTCCTGAATACTTCTCTGTATGTTATAATTTTGTGTGTGTTTGTATGCACATTACTGGTTCCTTATACTCATACTTGCATTAACGGTTCCTGAATAACTCCTGCATATATAATTTACCAGTTCCTCAATACTCATACATATGCGCGTTATTAGTGCCCGATTACTCATACGTGCATTACCATTTTCTGAGTATTCATACGCACTTCACCTGTTCCTAAACACTCATATATACATTACCAGTTCCTGAATTTCATGCATACAAATGTCGCCACTTCTTAAACTAACCGATATTTGAGAGAGAAAAATGGTTTTATTCGTTATTTTTTTTATATCAAAAACAATGTTTTGAGGCGTTTTTATAGATTTAGAATGTTGAGATGGTCTTCACAGTTCTAGGCGCCTCAAAGACGTCGAAATCGTATTTGACTGCCCATAGTTCAAGCCAATCGCAAAATCTGTGATTTAGAGCCTTAAGTTAATATCTATATTCTTCGTACTACGTACTCCTGTCTCCACGTCACAGGCGTATTGAGCAGTATTAAAGCGTTAGGCTTTAATACTGCTTTGTGAGGTCTACTGCATAAGCCTTCGTTGGCTTTCAAGCAGCAACGGTGATAACGAGATGTACTGTTCCTTGCTGAACAATCGTCACGGTAACCAGAGAGGTATGACAGGTACTCTAGAAGCTCAGACCTCTCTTTCTAGTGATTGCAAAAGGAATAAACCAGATTGCGGCACAGATTTTTATTGCGCTTCAGTCAGAAGTCAGTCAGAAGAGATCACAAATTTCCGCATGGAAACTAATATATCGATTTCTTTGGTAAAGGAAGCAAATTGACATCTACCCTGCCAAAATCCAATTCGATATTTCTACTACGATAAACTATCTTTGAATAGCTTAAGCCAACGGGAGGCCTGGTCATGGACCGGGCCGCGGGGGGGTTGATCCCCGGAATAACCTCCAGGTAACGACATGAGGCATTCTATGGTTATCGTACGGTGATCAATTTAACGGGTTAAATAAAATTAGCAATTTAGGACTTCGCTCAATGGTAAAATGAATCTTTTAACAAAATGATCCAGCACTTTAAAGACTGAAGCGGCTCGGAAGTTGCATTCGCACGTCATCGGCGTTGATGGTTTGAAGCTGATCAGATAAGGCATTCACAAATTATCGCATGGAAACCAATATTTTAGTTTTTCAGAATTTCCTCAATAACATTGGAAAATTAGCACCTACACAGCAGAAAATAACTCTGAAAAAAAAACCATACCACGGGTGGGGTTTGAACCCGCGGTCAGAGAGTCTCAAAACTCCAGACCTTCGCGTTAGCCACTGGGTCAGCTAGCTACTGAAGCTAGCTGGCCCAGTATCTAACGCGACGGTCTGGAGTTTTGAGACTGACCGCGGGTTCAAACTCCACCCGTGGTATGGTTTGTTTGCAATCGTGTCATTACGATTTCGTGAGTCAATAACTCTGAAAGTTTCTCTCAGTAAAATACAGCAGATCAAAAGCTGATCAGAAAATGCGTTTCCTAGTTACATGAAAAACAATTTATTTAATAAATGTGACAAATTAACACTTAAATCACCCAAGATCAGTGCTAAACTTCCTTAAAAAAAAAAAAAACTAGCACCAAGTTTTTGAAGGTGATCAGAAAAAGTCTTTTTCAATTATGGCACAAAATCCAACATTCCCAATGTTTATCAGTTATGAAAGTGAAGTGGCGACATGACTCACGAAATCGTAATAACACGATTACAAACTAACAACGGTTCGGGTGGGGCTTGAACTTAAGCCAAGTGAGTCGTAAAACTCCAGGTCAGTTCTTAACTCACTGACTTAGTGGCTTAAGCACTGACCTGGAGTTTTACCACTCGCCGTGAGTTCAAACCCTACCTGCACCGTAGATTTTTTTAGTGACAAATTTTCATTTACTTCAGTATATTACAAAATTATGCCAAAGTTAAGATAGATGGAACATTGCTTCTCTAAGGCAGCGATATGGTAACCTTCATCACAAGGTTGTGACCCAGAACGTTGATATTGTTTTTTTTGCAAGTCTACCCAGACTAAACTCAGAAGAAATCCTTTCCATATGATTATAGATTATTTCACGGAGAAATGCCCCACCATTTTAAAAATATAATTAGCAAATTAGCATAAACATACACTGCGAATTTTCTAAGAAGGACGCACCATTCTGAGGTCAGACGAGGCTTTTTCAAGTAATCGCATGGAAGAGAAAATAAGAAATTGCTTCATAAAATTCCCGAAAGTGAACCGCTCCATCTCAACAGCTCCATGAATCTTTCTCTATTTATAATTCAACAGTTTTGAAAAATTCGAGCAAATCGAATAAGGCATTCTGAAATCTGAAACGAAAAAATTGAAGAAAGAAAAGAAATCTGTACGTGAGTAAATGACCGGTTTTACAATAAAGCAGAACGAAAATGTAATATTTAAGGGCTAACTAAACTCGTGGAACCAGAAATCGTCATATAAAAAGGCGTTTGTACAATATTTCTCAATGTTCTTTTCTTAGCAATATAATTTTTTTTTTAAATTCTCTACAATCATGTGAAATTTTTAGATTTTTTTCATGAAACTTCATTTTTAAATTATTTTAATGAGCTTCCTGAAAAGAACAGCTGAGGGACTTGGGGGAATATTTAGCTAACTGGAACCTACAGAATTCAGTCACAACCCAAAACGTCCTGTAAGACTTATTATCGTTGAAGTTTTAAAGCCGACAGTATGAGACACTCACTAATTATCCCCTGGAAAACGAATATTAGAATGTTCTAAATTTCTTCAACAAAGCTGGAAAACTGGTTACCAGAACCACGTCATCGCTAACACAATATCGTCAACGTTTCCACAACCATTCCAACATTACAGCTGTATCAAGGTTGCGGCAACTCGTTTCCACTTCACTTCAAGTGACGATATAGTGAATTATAGAAATTTATAATATAGCTTAATATGTGTAATTTCTTCTTCGCAGGTTTCAACTATAGAAGCTTTTCTCGCATATATAAGAATTTGTTTATAATTTAAACTTATCAAGATAAAAAAAACTACATAGAACATATGAAAGTTCTCTAAAGGGAAACAATACACAGAAAAACATGGTAATTACCCTTTATATATGCTGAGCGTAGGTGACATAAGGGAATATGGACCAGAGGTTTAGGAAGCTGGAATGAGCCTTGGTCTTGCTCTATTTTCGTATAGAATTTGAGGAAAGTGGCTTCTGTGCGCCTTCTCCTAATCCTGTCGTATTCGTGTATTATGAGATGGCCCCTGTTCTTGCCCTGAGGTGCGCGTTATCGTCCATGTTGCGTAAAAAAAAGACATGTACAGTTCAGGACATTTATTAGAAGAAACGTTAGGACTGAAGAAGTCACTCGCGGCGAAACGTTTCCTTAAATAAATGTCCACGCCTTGTCGGTATCACCATACCGTTTTTCAGTTATCGTGGCTATAAATAACATGGGTATTATTACTGTACGTTGTAGGGGTTGTGTGCTGAGGTCACGAGCCCATGTAGAAATAACTACATTTAAATCTATACTCTCTACCACCCATACTCGGTACCTCAACCACGATCAATGGTACCTTCGCAAACGCTCATTACGTACCTTCAAATAGGCTCATTTGCTCAATCTACAGCCTCAACTATGCCAATTCTGTACTCTTACCTCTGCCCATTCTATACCTTCATTTGCACTCCTTCGGTGCCCCTACCGACGCCCATTCTGCACCGTTAAACACGCCCACTCTATAATCTCAACCAGAAGCACACTATACCTTCAACCACGCCTATCCTGCATCCTCCAAGCTCTTAACGCCGCAGCAACAAGCACCGGTATTACGGGCCATCAGGAAGTCTTGACGGGAGCCGGAGCAGGCTCAAGATAACGGCCTGGTGGAAAGGGGTGTTGGATGGGTTCCCTCTGGGTTCTCTCTCTGGGTTCCGGGGTGGCCGTCAATACCCGGCTTAGGGGCTCCAGAACCAGATGAAACACCCTCTCAGGAGACGAGTTGAGGCTAAGCTCAAGAAGCTGCATCGAACGATGTCCATCAGTTTCCTGAAGGAGATTCCCGGGAGGAGGAAGAGGAAGTACGTGGGAGAAGACTTCATTGTGTCGGAGGGAAGGGTGGTAGGTTGTTATGGTGAGGAGGAAGGAAGGTCGGGTAGCAAGATGATGGCAGTAGTAGTCGTGGTTGTTGGGATTAAAGATGGTGTGGTGTTTGTGGTTAAAAGAAGGTTTAACAAACGTGGTGATGATAAGTAGGTAGTGTTGAAGGCGATGGTGGTGGAAGGAATAATAGATGTGAAAGTAAGGTAACAGTTGTAGGTGGTAGTTGTGGAAGGAAAGTAATGGTTGTTGGTTTGTAAATAGAATAATAGTTGTAAGTGGAAACTGTGTCAGGAAAGTAAATATTGTTGCCGTAAGAATGTTCACAAAGAAGACATCTTTACATAATCCGCCGTCGAAATTTTCGTGTGCTATACCACACACGAAATAGCTTGAACCCTCAAACCTAGAATTTTTAATTTTTTGGGGTGGTAGAAATTTGTACCATATTATGTCAAGTTAAAAAAAATTAAAGTTTGGAGGAATAAAGGAAAATACTGGGTAAACAGTAAATTTTAGACGAGTGGAGCAAAATACCAAATGGAGCCATTGAAGCTAATGCCTTGAGAAATAAAGATTTTAATATACATTAGGCAAATATAAGAGCTGGAATGGTTATGGGTGAATATTACCTACCTAGCTTGGGCAGTGACTGAATACTATACTCTTATGTTAGTTTACTAGCCAGGGAAAAAATTCTAATACAGATCTGTCATTAAATGACCCATTTGACCGATATTATTACGTGATATGGGCCTTCGATTTATTGAACTTTTAATATAGAATAAACTGAACAAATTATTATTATTGCTGTTATTATTATTATTATTATTATTATTATTATTATTATTATTATTATTATTTAGTGGTGCCAATCTAGAGTGTGGGCCCCGGCAACAGTGACTACTCACCCACCCGTTCTAGTCTCAGTGGCCCTCTGTGCTTATGCTTATATGTAAAACCTGGTTCCTAGAACTAGCACGCAAAAAAAAAAAGTCTTTCTCAAGATTTATGAATCATGAGCTGTGTATCTCTCAGGATGCATACGCAGGAGTGTTTCTTTCAATTATTTATTTTATGGTATTTGGGACCTGACGATCTGTTGGTGTGAGCAGGGTAATATTTAGTGAAGGGATTCAGGGAAACCGGTTATTTTTATATAGCCGGACTTGAGTCCTGGAAATTGGAAGTACAATGCCTGCACTCTAAAGGAGGAGTTTGGGATATTAGCAGTTTAGAGGGATATGTTGTGTATCTTTATACGTATATACTTCTAAACTGTTGCATTCTGGGCACCTCTGCAAAAACAGTGATTATGTGTGAGTGAGGTGAAAGTGTTGAATGATGATGAAAGTATTTTCTTTTTGGGGATTTTCTTTCTTTTTGGGTCACCCTGCCTCGGTGGGAGACGGCCGACTTGTCAAAAAAAGCATATATATATATATATATATATATATATATATATATATATATATATATATATATATATATATATATATATATATATATATATATATATATATATATATAGGAATAAGAAGATGAGAGATAGAGTGTGCTTCCCTGGAGCTGGTGTTGGGGACATTGTCAACAGGCTGGATAATATCATGTCAGGTAATGGGAACAAGCCCATTATCTGTCTCAGTGCTGGTGGAAATGATATTGGGAAGGGTAGGAGAGAAGAGCTGCTAGATAAGTACAGGTCAGCTATAGATTTCATTAAGTCTAAGGGAGGGATCCCAATCATATGTAGCATCTTGCCTAGAAGGGGAGTAGGAAATGAATGGTTGTCTAGGGCAATTGGTGTAAATTGCTGGCTAGACAGATACTGCAAGGAACTTGCAATCCCATTCATTGACAACTGGAACAACTTTTATGGCAAACATGATATGAATGCAAGGGATGGGGTACATCTCTCTGGGGCAGGGGTGGTAGCACTTGCAGACTCGATTGAGAAGGCCATTGGTGAAATGCCTATGATTTTAAACTGATGGAAGATAGAGGTATGGGTGTGTGTGGGAAACAAGCAGGTTGCAACACTAGGGTTGGAAACAGTAAATGTATAAAAGGCATTCAGCATGAAGTTATAAATAAAGACAATAGAACAGGTCAGCAAACAAAGGGGGACAGCAGAGGGCAGCAAGGGACTAGCTCCCTTAAGGTTTACTATACTAATAGCAGGAGTGTTAGAAATAAGATAGATGAGCTAAGATTAATTGCAAGTGCAGGAAACATAGATATTATTGCTATAACAGAGACCTGGCTCAATCTGAAAGATAGAGAGATGCCCTCTGAATGTCACATACAAGGCTATAAATTATTCCACACTGACAGGGTCAACAGGAAAGGTGGTGGAGTAGCGATGTATGTCAGAGACAATTTAAATTGTTGTGTTAGACAAGATATTAAATTAGAAGCGTCAGCCACTGAATCTGTTTGGTTACAGCTTCTCGAGGGCCGAGAAAAACTAATTTTGGGTGTGATTTACAGGGCCCCAAATCTTGATAGGGAGTGCAGTAAACTTCTATGGGACGAAATTCGTAAGGCATCTACATACGAAAATGTTGTGCTAATGGGAGATTTCAACTATAGACAGATTGACTGGAGCAATTTGACAGGAAATTTAGAGTCGGGTGACTTTCTTGATTCGATCCAGGATTGTTTTTTAAAACAGTTTGTGACAGAGCCAACTAGGGGAAATAACCTCCTTGACTTGGTTCTTGCCAGTAGGGAAACACTAATTAATAATCTTGAGGTTAATGATGAGCTTGGGGAGAGTGATCACAAATCACTCAGTTTTAACATATTATGGAATTCCCCTAATAATGGCAATCAAGTCTCCGTCCCTGACTTTCGCTTGGCTGATTTCATAGGACTGAAAAATTACTTAGGTGGGCTGAACTGGAATGACCTGACTAAGGGTCAGGTAGGTGGTGATGGTTGCCGATATGATGCTTTCCAGGGCATAGTTCTAGCTGCTCAGTCAAATTATGTTCCAAATAGGGAAATCAGATCAAACAAAAATGATCCTAAATGGATGAACAATAGATTAAAATATCTGATTGGTCAAAAGAGAGGCATATATAGGCAAATCAAAAGAGGAGAGGGGCAATTAAGAAATCGATATATTCAGTTAAAGAGAGAAATAAAAAAGGGAATTAGAAAAGCAAAAAGAGATTATGAGGTTAAAGTTGCAAGAGAATCGAAGACTAACCCAAAAGGATTCTTTCAGGTATACAGAAGTAAGATCAGGGACAAGATAGGCCCACTCAAAAGTTCCTCGGGTCAGCTCACTGACAGTGATAAGGAAATGTGTAGAATTTTTAACACATACTTCCTCTCAGTTTTTACACAGGAGGATACCAGTGATATTCCAGTAATGATAAATTATGTAGAACAGGACGATAATAAACTGTGCACTATTAGGGTCACAAGTGACATGGTCCTTAGGCAAACAGATAAATTAAAACCTAACAAATCCCCAGGCCCTGATGAACTGTATGCAAGGGTTCTAAAGGAATGTAAAGAGGAGCTTACCACACCTTTGGCTAATCTTTTCAACATATCACTACAAACTGGCATGGTGCCAGATAAGTGGAAAATGGCAAATGTGATACCTATTTTCAAAACAGGTGACAGGTCCTTAGCTTCGAACTATAGACCAATAAGCCTAACCTCCATAGTGGGAAAATTTATGGAATCAATAATTGCCGAGGCAGTTCGTAGCCACCTTGAAAAGCATAAATTAATCAACGAATCTCAGCATGGTTTTACAAAGGGGCGTTCCTGCCTTACGAATTTATTAACTTTTTTCACTAAGGTATTTGAGGAGGTAGATCATGGTAATGAATATGATATTGTGTATATGGACTTCAGTAAGGCTTTTGACAGGGTCCCACATCAGAGACTATTGAGGAAAATTAAAGCACATGGAATAGGAGGAGAAATTTTTTCCTGGATAGAGGCATGGTTGACAAATAGGCAGCAGAGAGTTTGCATAAATGGGGAGAAATCAGAGTGGGGAAGCGTCACGAGCGGTGTTCCACAGGGGTCAGTGTTGGGCCCCCTGCTGTTCACAATCTACATAAACGACATAGATGAGGGCATAAAGAGCGACATCGGCAAGTTTGCCGATGACACCAAAATAGGCCGTCGAATTCATTCTGACGAGGACATTCGAGCACTCCAGGAAGATTTGAATAGACTGATGCAGTGGTCGGAGAAGTGGCAGATGCAGTTTAATATAGACAAATGCAAAGTTCTAAATGTTGGACAGGACAATAACCATGCCACATATAAACTAAATAATGTAGATCTTAATATTACGGATTGCGAAAAAGATTTAGGAGTTCTGGTTAGCAGTAATCTGAAACCAAGACAACAGTGCATAAGTGTTCGCAATAAAGCTAATAGAATCCTTGGCTTCATATCAAGAAGCATAAATAATAGGAGTCCTCAGGTTGTTCTTCAACTCTATACATCCTTGGTTAGGCCTCATTTAGATTATGCTGCACAGTTTTGGTCACCGTATTACAGAATGGATATAAATTCTCTGGAAAATGTACAAAGGAGGATGACAAAGATGATCCCATGTATCAGAAACCTTCCCTATGAGGATAGACTAAGGGCCCTGAAACTGCACTCTCTAGAAAGACGTAGAATTAGGGGGGATATGATTGAGGTGTATAAGTGGAAGACAGGAATAAATAAAGGGGATGTAAATAGTGTGCTGAAAATATCTAGCCTAGACAGGACTCGCAGCAATGGTTTTAAGTTGGAAAAATTCAGATTCAGGAAGGATATAGGAAAGTACTGGTTTGGTAATAGAGTTGTGGATGAGTGGAACAAACTCCCAAGTACCGTTATAGAGGCCAGAACGTTGTGTAGCTTTAAAAATAGGTTGGATAAATACATGAGTAGATGTGGGTGGGTGTGAGTTAGACCTGATAGCTTGTGCTAACAGGTCGGTTGCCGTGTTCCTCCCTTAAGTCAATGTGACCTGACC
>NC_091329.1:18037101-18042101 GCF_038502225.1 Cherax quadricarinatus | reverse complement strand
TGATAAAATACTTATTGGATTTACCCAAACTTTGTTTTTTTTAAATAGAGATTTGTGATGGTAAAGAAAAGTCTGTCTAAATGTATATCCACAGAGAAGAGCGTATCTCTCAGCGTATGTTCAGAGAGAGTCTGTATGTCTCAACGTTCATTCACAAGAGAACTGTGTATCTCGTATGGTATATGCATCGAAAAATGTATATCACCATTTTTCATTCTAATGTCCAAGTAAATTTTAAACTTACATTTAGGTTCCGTCCATTAAATTAAAATTTTATTCACGTTAGTAGAGCTTAGAATGCTTCGGTTCCTTGAACTTTCCTGAGAGTGATTTCACTGTATTCTTATTTTCATGAAGATAAAGCGCTAAACCCTAGGGAATTGGAGGCAATCGAATTAGATACCAGAGTAGCACTAATAGAGTGGATCAAGAACCCTCCACCAGCATCAAGACATCTTTCATGGAAGTGTGTTTAGTCTTGTCTATGTCGTAAGTGCATCCTGTCATATTTTTTACAAGGTCTATTTAGTTTTTTACAGAATTGTGTCTAGGCTGAGACGACTAAACTTGGCTAACTCAAGAGCATCACGACGATGGATCCATCGGGTGTTATACCGACAATATTAGAGAAAAGACTCACGATACAGAATGAACTTTCCCTGGGTAAACGTTTCACCTGCGTAGAACTTCACCAGAACTTTACGCAGAACACGTAGAACACGTGGAACTTTACGTAGAACACATAAGAGGGTAAATCCAGTAAGTATTTTAACATGTTAACTCCGTGGTGTCTCAGAGGACAAAATTGGGAACAAGGAAAGACGATCTTGGAGATTTAGAAAGGATTTACAGCGTGTGAAGAGAGGCGTTAGATTCTCCGACCAGCTCGATACGATAATTGATAGGATAGTGAAGCGAAAGAGCGATGGCAGAGGAGAAAGAAAGGATGATAGACAGAGAGAGAGAGAGAGGGAGAGAGAGAAGGCGAGAGAGAAGACAAGAGGGAGAGAGGAGACAGAGAGAGACAGGCGAAGATAAGTATGAGAATGGAGTGAAGAGAAAAAAGAATAATGAGGGACAAAGGAGAAAATAGATGAGGATGGAAGGGGGGTGGAGGAATGGAATGAAGAGATAACATGAGAACAGAGGGTAGGAGAAAGGACGGGAGCTAGGGAGAGATGAGAGGAGGAACTGAGAGAAAGAATGGAGAAAGAAAAGCGAGGAGGGAAGAGGAGAGAAGTGGAGGGAAAAATAGGAGGAAGAAAAGGAAAGAGGAGAGGGAGAGATGGATAAAGTAGACGAGAATAGGAAGGGAGAGGAGGAGGAGGAGGAGGAGGGGGAGGAAGAGGACTGATGGGGAGGAGAGGACAATGCCACCATTCTGCCTTATTGATCTTGAATTAGAATTAGATCTTCTTTAATAAAGGGGTATCGCTAAAACGAAGAGAAGGGGTGAGTTGAGAGGAAGATGGGAAGGGAGATATTTGAAAGTTCAGGAAAGGGAGAGAGAGTCTGGAAGGGCAGAGACAGACTAAGAAAGTGAGAGGCAAAGCGACCGAGCTAAAAGATTTCCCAGACAAAACTAAATTACTGAATACGTTATATCAAACTTATTAGCTAATAAAGAAGGACTGGACGCCAATTATGACAGCGAAGTAGATTATTATTATTATAATCAAGGGGAAGCGCTAAACCCGGAGGATTATACAGCGCCTGGGGAGGGATGTGGAAGGCATTCAGGCTTAATTCAAGGAACTGGAGCACAGATCCAATTTCCTAAATCAAGAGCCCCTCACCAACATCAAGGAACCTTCCTTGAGGGGTTCACAGCGAAGTAGAGATCAGGAATATAAAGGGAGGATTTAGGAATTACCAGAAGAAGTTTCAAGGTAGATTTAAAGAACCAGGAATTACAAATTTGGGTTCCATAAAAAAAAAAGGTTTGGAGTGAACCTGAGACGAAAAAATGGGTCTTATACCATAAAAATAATGACGAAAAATAGCGAAATAAAGGTTCAGCTTTTACGAATTAGGGACTGGGAGGCAGATCAAAATGTATTAGAGTCGTTCAACTGAATGGTGTGATGTTGAAGCCATGAATTAAAGAACTGGGAAATGGGAAATATAATTGAATTTTGTTGATCAGAAAAAACACGGTAGCTACATACTTATGATAATAATAATTATTGTTATTATGATTATTATTATTATTATTAGTAGTAGAAGTATTTATGCCCAAAGGAGGACTTCAACTGGTTGCTATATTTTTTTATATTCCTCCAACTTTTCGTTTTTATTTTACTTATAACCAGAGAAGGCCTCGTTCGTTAGGCTTAGGTTTTCAGCTCTGGTGCTCTGGTAACTGGTGCTCCGGTAACTGGTGCTCCGGTTACTGGTGCTCCGGTTACTGGTGCTCCGGTTACTGGTGCTCCGGTTACTGGTGCTCCGGTAACTGGTGCTCCGGTAACTGGTGCTCCGGTAACTGGTGCTCCGGTTACTGGTGCTCCGGTTACTGGTGCTTCGGTAACTAGTGCTCCGGTTACTGGTCCTCCGGTAACTGGTGCTCCGGTAACTGGTGCTCCGGCTACTGATGCTCCGGTTACTGGTGCTCCGGTTACTGGTGCTCCGGCTACTGGTGCTCCGGTAACTGGTGCTCCGGTAACTGGTGCTCCGGTAACTGGTGCTCCGGTAACTGGTGCTCCGGTAACTGGTGCTCCATGACCAAGGTTGTCGAACCCATCTCCTGCATCCTGCAATTTCTCCAATAACTTCCAAAACTCTTTGCGTCAAAACTTCAAAGTAAAGCTGTTGTGCAAGTCCGTAACTGCATTTCTAACAAAATTACAAATTTGTAATTGCCAACCAAAGTTGTGCTTAGTCGCTATATTGTGACAGCCTCAGTCTAGTCCAGTTCTTGCTAATATGAGATTTGGGTAACGGCTGGAGACCTTCACAACTCCAGTGAATAAGCTGTACACCGTTTAGGGAAGGAATAGTGACACTATTGGTGTCATGTATTTTTTCATTATCGTAACTCGAGTATCCTAACTGTAAACCCTGAAAAATTCCAGCAACAGGGACGAGTTAGCGTGTTTTCCATATTTCATGTCTCTGTACACAAATAACCCGCACATAGAAGAGAGGAGCTTACGACGACGTTTCGGTCCGACTTGGACCATTTACAAAGTGTGACTTTGTAAATGGTCCAAGCTCCTCTCTTCTATGTGCGGGTTATTTGTGTATCGTTCCAGTCACGGTATTGTGCCTTTTTTTGTTATTCATGTGTCTGCCTCTGCAGTGAGGTCTGAAGCACGTAAATAAGCTATGCTTGTTATGAATATAAAGAATAATATTGCATATTACTTTAATATGTGTAACTGACCTATAAACAAATATTACGTTGAAAGGAAAATAGGAAATAGTTCAGAGGGAAGTAATTAAGAATAACACTGCTAATACACGTTATAAACCTGTACTACACACTACCATAATTGATCCTTCAGTTTAGTGTCATATTCTCGGATCATCTTCCCAGATTATGTTTATTCACTTAAATCTCCTTAATTCTGTTTTGAATAGTAATCTCGATTCAGCTCCATATGCTCTCTGTTTATTTTTTTTAAGTGCATACATCTCCATACGCTGATCTGAATAAACAATTATATTACAACGGTTCATTCCACCGCCATGAAATAACTTCGCACTTCGCTACTTTACTGTTTCCTAAAGGTAATGCCAGAGTCTTGTATCAGGAAGGTCGTGAGGTGTAATCCATGTACCCCGTAACTGCTATTATTACTTATGTATAGTGTTAAGTCCATGGTCGTCATTCAACACTAGGGATGTTCAAGGCTTGATCTTTCGTAGGCAAAAAAAGAAAAAAAAAGAAAAGAAATATATAGAGCAAGAATGAAAGTTTAAAGGAAAGAAGAAGCCGGTTAGGGAGCAAAATGGAGAGTTGGAGAAAGGGAGGGAGGCAACTAACAACATATTCGTCAATGCTAGATTATGTATCCACTTAAAATGACACAGACTCTGATAAAATTATTAAAGCTTTATTGATTTCTCACCCAAAACCGGCTGGCGCATTCAAAAAATATATATTTTTTGAATGCCTCATGCACAAAACACAATTTAAAAAAAAAAGATTTCTGTTACATTCCTCAATATTGAAAACACTGTGTATGTGTGTGTGAGAGAGAGAGAGAGATCACACACACACACACACACACACACACACACACACACACACACTCGTGGAGGAGTCACGCGGTTTGAGCTCGTGTTTTGGTGGTAATTTCTGAATGTGCCATGAGGAATAGAGTGTGGGATATAGGCGTGTGCACGCATAAGAGTGCATATGATCACTTAAGCCATGAAAAAAAGGAAATATAAGTGATCACAGAAAAGAAAACAAAGGAAATAGTGACTAAGTGTTTAGTGGGGGCCGTTGGAAGGAAGGTGAACGGTTGTGTCAGGCCTAAGTAGTGTTGCCATAATAACGCAGTGGGGTATTTTGAAGAATAAGTGCGACTCAAGACCAGGGAGATAAGAGATATGTATAGATGTGTCAGTAAATACAGTGAGTGAGTGAAAAAATTAGATGAGCTAGAGACCACAGTGCCTACAGGAAGTTAGTGGAAAAATTACCGAGAAGCATCAAGCATTTTCATACTGGGACCCAGGAGGACGACAACATTACTCCACTGCCAGCCGCAAGTAATATTCACCTAGTTTGAGTTGCATGGGGTCAGCACCAGTCTCTAGCTGGAAATTGGGGGTCACTCTCCTCGAGCTATCAGAATTAGAATAAGCAGCATTTACTGGCATTTAATAGAATTTATTGAGGTTTAGGAGAGTTAAGCAGTTAATGATAGATAGCCTAGTATGAGAGGTAGCCAAGCGAAGCCTAGCATACAGAATTGAACGTAATTTTAGGCACAAGATAGTACAGTGGGAACCAAGAGATTGGGTACATATGCAAAACATATGTAGTACAT
>NC_091329.1:18029601-18034601 GCF_038502225.1 Cherax quadricarinatus | reverse complement strand
AGCCCCCAAACCACAGTATTGGAAAGGAAGCTGAAGGTATGGTACACAAACTCTGATGGAATAACAAACAAGTGGGAGGAGTGGCACGAAAGAGTCAAAGAGACATCACCGGACATCATAGCACTCACAGAAACCAAGCTTACAGGTATGATAACAGATGCCATCTTTCCAACGGGATACCAGATCCTGAGGAAAGACAGAAGGAACAGGGGGGGAGGTGGAGGAGTGGCACTGCTGATCAAACACCGATGGAATTTTGATGAGCTGGAGAGAGGAGACAGCGGAGAAGAAAGTGATTACATAGCGGGAACGCTTCACTCTGGAGGTCCCAAGGTGGTAATTGCAGTGATGTATAACCCACCACAGAACAGCAGGAGACCAGAGCATGAGTATGACCAGAACAATAGAGCGATGGTTGACACACTGGCTGCAGTGGCCAGAAGAGCTCATGCATGCAGGGCAAAGCTCCTGATCATGGGCGACTTTAACCACAAGGAGATCGACTGGGAGAACTTGGAGCCACATGGAGGCCAAGATACATAGAGGGCTAAGATGATGGAGGTGGTACTGGAAAACTTCATGTACCAACACGTAAGGGACACTACAAGAGAGAGAGGAGAGGATGAGCCAGCAAGACTGGACTTAGTATTCACCTTGAGCAGTGCAGATATTGAGGACATCACATATGAAAGACCCCTTGGGGCCAGCGATCATGTGGTTTTGAGCTTCGAATACACAGTAGAGCTACAAGTGGAGGGGGAAGCAGGAAGGCCAGAACAAATGAAACCAAACTACAGGAATGAGGAACTTCCTGAAAGAGGTTCAGTGGGACAGAGAACTGGCAGGGAAGCCAGTTAATGAGATGATGGAATATATAGCAACAATGTGCAAGGAGGCTGAAGAGAAGTTTGTTATACAGCCACATCAGGAGGAAAACAACAGTCAAGGACCAGGTAATCAGGCTAAGGAAGGAAGGAGGAGAGACAACAAGAAATGACCGTGAAGTATGTGAGGAACTCAACAAGAGATTCAAAGAAGTGTTTACAAAGGAGACAGAAGGGGCTCCTGAAAGACGGAGAGGTGGGGCACAACACCATGTGCTGGACACGGTACACACAACCGAGGAAGAAGTGAAGAGGCTTCTGAGTGAGCTAGATACCTCAAAGGCAATGGGACCAGATAACATCTCCCCATGGGTCCTGAGAGAGGGAGCAGAGGCGCTATATGTACCCCTAACAACAATATTCAATACATCTATCGAAACAGGGAGATTGCCTGAGGCATGGAAGACAGCAAATGTAGTCCCAATCTTTAAAAAAGGAGACAGACATGAAGCACTAAACTACAGACTAGTGTCACTGACATGTATAGTATGCAAAGTCATGGAGAAGATTGTCATGAGAAGAGTGGTGGAACACCTAGAAAGGAATGATCTCATCAACAGCACCCATCATGGTTTCAGGGACGGGAAATCCTGTGTCATCACAAACCTACTGGAGTTCTATGACAAGGTGACAGCAGTAAGACAAGAGAGAGAGGGGTGGGTGGATTGCATTTTCTTGGACTGCAAGAAGGCGTTTGACACAGTTCCACACAAGAGATTAGTGCAAAAACTGGAGGACCAAGCAGGGATAACAGGGAAGGCACTACAGTGGATCAGGGAATATTTGTCAGGAAGACAGCAGCGAGTAATGGTACGTGGCGAGGTGTCAGAGTTGGCACCTGTGACCAGAGGGGTCCCACAGGGGTCAGTCCTAGGACCAGTGCTGTTTCTGGTATTTGTGAACGACATGACAGAAGGAATAAACTCTGAGGTGTCACTGTTTGCAGATGACGTGAAGTTGAGAAGAATTGATTCGATCGAAGACCAGGCAGAACTACAAAGGGATCTGGACAGGCTGCAGACCTGGTCCAGCAATTGGCTCCTGGAGTTCAATCCCACCAAGTGCAAAGTCATGAAGATTGGGGAAGGGCAAAGAAGACCGCAGACGAAGTACAGTCTAGGGGGGCCAGAGACTACAAACCTCACTCAAGGAAAAAGATCTTGGGGTGAGTATAACACCAGGCACATCTCCTGAAGCGCACATCAACCAAATAGCTGCTGCAGCATATGGGCGCTTGGCAAACCTCAGAACAGCATTCAGACATCTTAATAAGGAGTCGTTCAGGACCCTGTACACCGTGTACGTTAGGCCCATATTGGAGTATGCGGCACCAGTTTGGAACCCACACCTAGCCAAGCATGTAAAGAAACTAGAGAAAGTGCAAAGGTTTGCCACAAGACTAGTCCCAGAGCTAAGAGGTATGTCCTACGAGGAGAGGTTAAGGGAAATCAACCTGACGACACTGGAGGACAGGAGAGATAGGGGGGACATGATAACGACTTACAAAATACTGAGAGGAATTGACAAGGTGGACAAAGGATGTTCCAAAGACTGGACACAGCAACAAGGGGACACAGTTGGAAGCTGAAGACACAGATGAATCACAGGGATGTTAGGAAGTATTTCTTCAGCCACAGAGTAGTCAGGAAGTGGAATAGTTTGGGAAGAGATGTAGTGGAGGCCGGATCCATACATAGCTTTAAGCAGAGGTACGATAAAGCTCATGGTTCAGGGAGAGTGGCCTAGTAGCGACCAGTGAAGAGGCGGGGCCAGGAGCTTGGACTCGACCCCTGCAACCTCAACTAGGTGAGTACATACACTATATATATATATATGCACACACACATATACAACAAGACTAATTAATGTCTAATGGACATGTGCCTAGGACAAAATGGTAACCGTATTTCACGGCGAACAAGAAACTCCGGTGTCGAGGACGCCCCTTTTCTGACCAGCTGAATTTTGAAAAAAAAAAAAAATCTTGCCTAGAACGAGCTGAAACGCACTAGACGTACGTGAAACAGCGCTTATAAACGCGCTAACTCTATTAGTTACGAAAAAATAGCAAATTATGCATTAATTTTGCTGTCCAGTATAGTACATTATTCGAGATCTGCTAAATCTCAATCAACCAGCTCTTCCTCAGTGTGTGTAGCTGTTTCTTGTTGTGATTGGCCGTTCTCTTTCTACTCACTGTCTTACTGCGTGCAAGGGGATGTGTCTACGGTAGGACTGCACATTGATTTGTTTTTTTACGAATTTTAAAAATATTTCATATACTTTTAGGTTATTGATTTTACTATTTAATAAGTAGTAGGTTTACTGTTATGCAAGCAACTACATTATTGTTATAGTCATTGTATAAATAATGTCAGCGTAGTAGTTAATACGTATTAAACCGGTTAGATGGACTCGTATTAGACAAGTAACGTGATTAGTGTCCTCTGGAATATTGACAAAAATCGAATATTTTGAGCTCAGTTTAAAGCACCTTCCAGTCCTCAAACCAATCAAAATCATCTCTATTTCTGTAATATATTTTCCATTCCATCAAATGGAATAAAACCATAAAAACCGTACGAAAATACACCGTAAAATCGCTATTTTAAAACATGGACACAATCAGTTTTTTTACCATGCTCTGCGTTGAACAGGATTTGTTTATATGGTGCACACTCACCGCATAAATCAATTCTCTCATATCTAGGCCCATATTTACCGATCACAGCTTATCTGGGTGAGCTGAGCTCATCACGTAATACAACTACACGGACTCTGACTTCGGAGCCAAAGTACTAACACCACGAACCCAGAAAACGTTAATATCAGGATCGTTTGAAGTGAGTAAAAATATTACTACCAGGTGGTTTGATGGTAAACAGATGAATTAGTCTACTGATAATACTCGCAGTGCATCCAACTCCATCACTCCATCGCCTGGTTTACCTTAGTCTACCGCTGCTTTAGTGCCAGTGAATAGTTTTGATTATGATTATTTTTTTTGTTTATTCATTTGCAAAATAATTTACACTATTCATTATTGGGTCATATATACAGGACCTTAGATTACTGTTTAGTATTGAAACTCTTCTTTAGGCTTAAGTTGACGCCTACCAGCAACGTAACCTTCGCCTTCCAAGACGTTGTGTAAATTTTCGTCTTCGGCGCTGTAAAATACAGTGTATATATATACGTATACACAGAGAAAGATCGTAGTAAAGAGGATTCGAAACCACATCAGGGGAAACTTTCCAGCTTTCCCTGACGTGGTTTTGAATCCTGCTGACTGCGATCTTTCTATGTCTCTCTCTCTCTAATATATATATATATATATATAAATATATATATACATATATATATATAAATATATATATGTATATATATATTTATATAAATATATATAAATATATATATACATATATATAAATATATATATACATATATTTATATAAATATATATATACATATATATATATAAAAATATATATATATATATATATATACATTATATATATATATATATATATATACATATATATATATATATATATATATATATATATATATATATATATATGTATATATTATATATATATATATGTATATATATATATATATATACATGTGTGTGTGTCTCGTGCCGAATATGTAAAACTGGTCAGTTAGCAAGAACTCGTTTAAAATTAAGTCCTATCTAAAAAATTCTCTTATACGTTTAAAGATATATTTTTTTCATTAATGTTAATGTAAAAATTTTTAATTTTGCTCCAAAAGCATCTTAGAAAACTTACCTAACCTTATCATAACAAGAACAATTTATTTTAGCCTAACCCAACTAAATATATTTTAGATTTGTTTACAATAATTTAATACTAAACAAACACAGTGAAATATATTTTTTTCGTTAGGTTCAGGATGATTTTGGAGAAATTATTGCATACACAAATTTTCACTTGTCCTATATGGCAAGATGAGCGTTGCTATTTAAGCCAAGATCGCAAGTTCTGCCTATTCGGCACGACATATATATATATATATATATATATATATATATATATATATATATATATATATATATATATATATATATATATATATATATATATACACACG
>NC_091329.1:17984601-18024601 GCF_038502225.1 Cherax quadricarinatus | reverse complement strand
ATTATTATTATATAAACCCCACTTAGTTTCCTATTAGTCATTTATGCATAAATTCAGAGAAGCATCAGCATAATCCATTCTCTACATACAAAACTTGGAGAATTTCCACATCAAGAACTTTAATTCTTGGAGAGAGAGAGAGAGAGAGAGAGAGAGAGAGAGAGAGAGAGAGAGAGGCCAAAGTTACGAAGAAGAATGCAGAGACAAGGGGGTAGACAAGTAGATGAACAAGAGCAAAGACAACAAAGAGGGGAACAAGGAAGGTAAGAACTACAAGAGAGACAAGTGGAGGGAGCGTGGTGTCTGTAAGAGTTAAGTCTACAAAAAAGAGGAGCGACAAGACGAGGAGTCGTTAGGATGTAAAATGAGGAAAGTGGGGAGGAAAATGAAGAGAAATAGGGAAGAGAAATAAGAATAGGGGAGAAAAAGGCGAAGAACAAGAGTAACCAGAGTTAGGAGAGAAAAGAGAAATAAGTGGAAGATGAGGAATAGATCAAATATAATTATCTGTTGTGCTGGCTTCCAGCTCCTGATCTTTGTGCTCTTTCTCCTCTTCCTCCTCCAGCTCCTCTGCTTCTCCTCCTCTTACTCCACCTTTATTCCTCTATTTCTCTTCTCATCCCTCCTCCTCCTCCTCCACCAGCTACCCGCAGGTCAGGTAAACAAACTCTCCGAAACAAGTTTGAACAAGTTGGGCCCAACAATACTAGCGGGGTGGACCACCCGGCTGTCTTAATTATAATCTTCCTTCACATCATTGATATTTCACTGCATCGTAGAGGAAAGGGGGACCCGGGGGACCCGGGGGACCCAGGGGAGAAGTGAGGTTTAAGTTGTAGGGAGGACGTGTGGGGAGGGGAGGAGGATGTACTAGGCAAGAGAAGGTTTGGAGATATGGAACGAAGATATGTGTTTTCTTGTTGCAGATGTTAAGTAGCGCGGTATGTGTGTTTGTGATGGTGGTTGTTTGTGACTCTGATAATGGTTGTGGTGGTTGTGATTATGATGATGGTTGTTGTGGTTGTGATAATGGTTGTAGTGGTGGTGATTGTGATAATGGTTCGTGTGGTTGTTTGCGATTGTGATAATGGTTATTGTGGTTGCTTGTGATTGTGATAATGGTTGGTGTGGTTGCTCGGAACTATGATAATGGTTGGTTTGGTTATATTGTTGGTAGTGGTGCTGGGTGCATGTGGCGGATAAGGTTGCTAGGCTGGTTGTGCACGCTTCAAGTTTCCCCTTCTATACTTGGAACTTATTTCTATGCTCGGTAATTAATTATTAGGGACGGAACCAAATGGATTCTGAATGCACAGATAAAATACGCAATTACATTATATTCTACAACTTCGATGAATTATATCATTGTAGACATCAAGGGAATTTCAACCCCACCGTGGAAAATGTATTCATTGAATTTTGCTTTTTTAAGGGATCACTAGAAACTACTCTCTGGTAATCCCTTATTCAAGTTGCAAAGGAAACTGGTATCGGAAAACATTTCTGGCCTAGTAGTTACTGAGCGAGGATAACAAACTGGTAAATCAAAATGAAGAGGACTAGCAGAGATGGAGTTATTTTTCTTGCTACTTCTATAGCTAAGAATTCTAGAACCTTTAAGGTGGACGTAAGAATTAACGACACGACATCATTACTGAAGTTAACTTCCAACAGTGATCTTGGTAACTAGATCACTTAATGTACTTAATTTACATAATGCTGACTAATTACACACTCATTTGAGAACCCAGGAATTGATATAAAATCAAATAAAGGAATAATGTATAATTCTTACGGATTCCATCTCATTTTGACTTACTTCTCTGTGAATTGGTTGATAAATTAGTCAGAGTGATTTGAAAGAAAAAGTCGGATTTGAATAATTAAGTTCATAACTCACTACAATAACATGAACATAGATAAGCACATTAATGAAGCAATCTGTTTGGTTATAAGTACTGACAACAAGACCTGTGCATATATGATGAGAAGAAAATATAAGATTTACTCTCATCATTATAGTTGTTTCCTGGAAACTGTATGCTTAGTTATCCACGTATTGAGTACAAAGTATATGATGTATATAAATTAGAAGAAAAATATGAGCAAATATCATAAATCTGCTTGTAATGGATAATTAACCGCTATTTTTATATATTTAGCCAAATGTATATCAAATAGCTCTTTTAGGCCCTGGATGATGCTACTCATTACTATTAATTACTACTAATTACTATTAATTTTTGCTGTGTCTTCGATTTTTTCAGTCTCGCTTTTACTTAGTTTCATTCCTTATTAGTGTTTGCATTGGACCATAGGATCCTAGTGATAGAAATTACAAGGTAAAATTTCTAAAAGTAGAAAACGTGATTTAGTCGTGCTGGTTCACTCCCTCTTTCGAATTCTCAGGGAAACTTTAACAAGTTGACTAAGTGAAGTTTTAATTACTGCTTTCATTAGTGTTTCTGGCCAAGCTACCGAACCTTGTTGTAAACCCATTATCCAAGTGTATTTGTTTGTTTAGCTTTTTGGTGCACATTTTCTATTTATTTTTGTAAGTGTGTGAAGTGGGGAACCTATGAGAGTGTTTTCAGCCCATCTACTGGTGAAGACTTTACCCTCCGTCTTTTAATTGCCAATTGAACTCTAAATAATTGTTCTCGCCTAACTCTTCTCTAAGCGTGCTATGATTCTTGTCCTTGTAGTCTAGTTTCTGTTGCCTGTCATTTAGAGGGAAGTGAAAATATGTAAAATTATTGCCTTGGATACCTCTTCTCATTGCTCTTCAAAAGTAATCATCTAACTCATCAATGTCAAAATTTCCAAATCCTCAAAATTCTTTTGGTGACTTACCCTTAGTACCAACCCATTTTCCATTTCCCCCATTCTATCCTCACTATGAGGTACCCATCTGGGAATATTTAATTGGTTGTGACATGTGGTTGCTTTTCTGCAATGTTTTTATCTAACTTCTTTCTGCCATTCACTTTGTTTTAGGACAACACATGCGATGTCACCTGAAAATGAAGGGTCAAGACCTGGTTAAGGACTGGGCCGCGGGGTCATTGGCCCTCGAAACGACTTCCAGGTAGATGCCTAAATTTACTTTTTTACTATATCTATGTTCACATTACTTATATTTTCTCATTTTCTTATTCAAGTTATTAAATTTCCTCAGCTGGTAATTTTCCTGAGCATTTTCAATATTCTCAAATGATAAAATGAAATTAAAATTTTTTTCACTGCATGACTACTTTGCAATCTTCAGGTGTCTTAGAATTTCCATCTCTGCTTGTTCCCTTAGTTTTTTCGAAAGTATTCATTGTGGTGTGTGTGTGTGTGTGTGTGTGTGTACTCACCTATATGTACTCACCTATATGTGGTTGCAGGGGTCGAGTCATAGCTCCTAGCCCCGCCTCTTCACTGGTCGATACTAATTCACTCTCTCCCTGCTCCATGATATTTGTCATACCTCTTCTTAAAGCTATTTATGGAACTTGCTTCCACTACTTCACTCTCCAGATTATTCCAGTTCCTGACAACTCTAAGACTAAAGAAATACTTCCTAACATCCCTATGACTTATCTGGGTTTTCAGTTTCCAATTGTGTCCCCGTGTTTATGTATCCCATCTCTGAAACATTCGATCCTTGTCCACCTTGTCAATGCCTCTTAGCATTTTATACGTTGTTATCATGTTCTCTCTATCCCTCCTATCCTCTAGTGTCATCAGGTTGAGTTCCCTTAACCTCTCCTCATAAGACATACCCCTCAGTTCCGGGACTAATCGTGTTGCAAATTTTTGCACTTTCTCCAATTTCGTGACGTGTTTGACTAAGTGAGGGTTCCATACTGGCGCTGCATATTCCAGTATAGGCCTTACGTACACTGTGTACAATGTCGTGAATGACTCCTTACTCAGATGTCTAAACGCCAATCTCAGGTTTGTCAGTCTCCCATATGCTGCAGCAGTTATTGTGTGTGTGTGTGTGTGAGAGTGACAGAGAGAGAGAGAGAGAGAGAGAGAGAGAGAGAGAGAGAGAGAGATCAAATAAGAAAAAGGCACAATACCTTGACAGGAGCAATACACAAATAACCCACATATAGGAGAGAGGATCTTATGATAACTGTGGCATGCAAAGAGTACGTAACCTTTATTCGGCGCATGGACACACCCTCATTTACAGGCTATCTCCCCCAACCAGCGAACCAGGTTGCTAAGAGTTGGTGATGGGGCCCCATCGTTCAACTAGTGACCAGGTTCTAGCCAATAAGAAGGTGGGATTGACAATCGCAGAGGTTATGTGGATACCGCTCTCCTGTCTGCCCTTGTCATTCCCATTCTAGAGCTGGTTGAGCACGGTCTGCTATCTTGTGGCTTCTATTTCTGCCTTGCTTACCGTGGAGTGCACTATATTTATCACTGTACATAGTGTACATATTGCTGTTCTAAATTGGTGAAGGATAATATGTCTAAACTTTTTCTACTGTGTTTATTTGCTCCCATTACACCTGGGATAACAGGCCATTTGAAATCCTAGGTTGTAATATGGGTAGCCTGTCCGAGAGCTGGACTTAGAGAAACGGTTGAGCTTAGGGTGAAGCTTGTAGCAGGAACACTGTGTAGCTTGCTGTCTCGCTTCGCTTTACAAATTTTGCGTGTCAGTTGCTTATTATCTGCCTTGCTATTGTGTGATCGTTCAGCAGCTCGCTACTAGCTTGTTCAGTGTGCTCGCTTCGCTACGGTCAATCTTGTGTGCAGTCGGCTTTGCTTGTATGCGTATTCTGTAATCGTACTGTGCATAGCTAAGCGTGTTCTGCAAATTAACGTGTTACGTTGGGGTATTCGTACTGTGCATAGGGAATAACTTATGCCACCTAGACGAGTCAGACGCCTGGTGTCGGCATATACTTTGCATAACCTACCTAAATTGTCCCTACAGCGTTGTTGGCAAATTGCTCGTTCCATTGGCATTCCCTATAAACGCACTCTTACAGCTGCGCAACTGCGTTCACTTATTGCTGACATACTTATTGAAGAAGAGATGGCACATCAAACTCCTCCCTCTACGGGAGCTAGGGAAAAAACTCTCATGTTCTCGCATGAGGAAGATGATACACCTACGGAGCAAGATGATCAGTATAGTGCAGCTGGGTTGTCTCGAGGTGAATCAGCGTCCTTGGCACTTGAGCTGGCAAAAATCACGCTGGAGCAAACTAGGGAACAGAGAGCATTCGCAAGGGAAGAATTTGATAGGGAAAGAGAAAGGAGGCAGTTTTCGCATTCTGTAAACGATTTCAGTTTACAAAAAGCAGTAAAGCTTGTTCCCCGCTTCAATGAGGCCGAACCAGAGCAATTTTTCGAAAGCTTCGAAAATCAGGCTCGAGCCTTGAGGTGGCCGGAACAGCACTGGGCAGCGTTGGTTCATACAGCATTATTGGGTAAGGCACAGGAATTTACGTCGGTATTAACTGACGCTGAATTCTCTGATTATCAAATAGTGAAGACCACAGTGTTGGGAGCATATACATGTATCCCAGCTAAATATCGTAAGACCTTCAAATTGAACAGGCGGCAGCTTGGTCAATCCCTGGTGGACTTTGTGAGACAGCAAACCAAAGCTTTTACCAGCTGGTATAAAGCGAGTGGTGTCTCTAACTTTGAGGAGCTGGTGCAGCTTATTCTGATTGATAACCTGCTGGAGTCTGTGGGACCCGAGGTTCGTGTCTTTCTGCAGGATCGTGACTTAACCACTGCATTGGAGGCAGCCAGGTGGGCTGATACCTTCGAAACGAACCGCTCCTTGTCCGAGCGGTCCCGTCTCTCTTTTCAACAGTCTGGCGTGAGCAGAGATCGACAACATTGGAGAATGAAGTGCCAGCCGGAGGGAGAGCGTCTACGACATCCAACTAAGTCACCTGGTGAGCCACGCTTCTCAACATATGGTCCCCCTGCGGAGAGGCAAACTACTTATGGAGCATCTCGACAACAATATCCAGAGAGGCACCAGCCAGAACGACACCACTTGCAACGTCATCAGGGAGTAAAGGGCAAGCCTGTCGTCTGCTTCAGGTGTAATAAAGTTGGTCACATCAGTTCCAACTGCCCCCAAAAACCTCAACCCATCGGGAAAATCTCTAATATCCCTAGTAACATGTCCCCTAGAGAAGTAGAAAAAGGTATGGCCCCTTATTATTGCGAAAGTCTTATTTCCCTTCAGGAAAACTCAGAACCAACTAAAGTAAATACCTTTAGAGATACTGGAGCATATTGCTCACTTGTCAGAGAAGGAATATTACCCCTTTCAGAGAATACTTCCTTGAATTCCTCAGTTTTATTGGAAGCCTATGGAGGAGCTATATATTCTGTTCCTTTGCATAAAATTTGTGTACAGTGCAAATATTACACTGGGTACTTGACTGTAGGTATCTCAAAAGGATTTCCCATGAAAAATGCCATGTTATTACTGGGTAATAACATTACTACTGTTACTTCGTGTCCTGAACCTATAATGATTAATGCTTCTCCAGTGTTGGCCATAACTCGGGCAACATCCCAAGGGTTGTCTGGGGAGAATGTTGACCTATCCTTGGACGACTCCGATCTCGGAATAGCCACGTTGTTTTATGAGACACACCGGCCGGAGTCTCGTAAATCAAGTGAACAGACCCCGATCAAGCCTTCCTATTCCCAGGTTGCAGGATTGCCAGATGTCTCTGTTTCCATGCCCGAGGGACTGTCCTTCCGGGAGGAACAACGAAAGGACCCTTCTTTAAAATTCGCTTTTCAGGCAGCCATGGGTAAATCCTCTTTGGGTCATCCAGTCAAGTATGAAGTTAAAAATGATTATTTGGTCTGCACTGAGACTGGTAAGGAGATAGAGGGCCGGCAATTATACGACAGGTTAGTGGTTCCAACCAAGTATAGACCTCAGATATTAAATATAGCTCATAATACGTCATTAGGAGGTCACTTAGGAATTACAAAAACCTTGTATAGAATCACAAAAGAATTTTATTGGCCAAAATTAAAGAAAGATGTGAAGAATCATATTAGGTGTTGCCGAGAATGTCAGCAAGTTGGAAAACCTGGACATTCCATTAAACCTGCACCTCTCCAACCCATACCTGCTGATGGAGAACCTTTTGCAGATTTAATTATAGATTGTGTAGGTCCACTACCTAAGTCAAAGTCTGGAAACCAGTATTTATTTACAATTATGGATAAAGTAACCAGATATCCTGAAGCAATCCCTATGCGTAGTATCAATACTAAAGCTGTTCTCAAAGCTTTAACAAAATTCATTTCTTGTTTTGGCATTCCTAAAACTATACAAAGTGATCAAGGTACTAACTTCACTGCCAAAGCATTTAGGGAAGTATTAACTAGGTTAGGGATAATTCACAACTTATCCACTGCCTATCATCCTCAGTCCCAAGGCGCCTTGGAAAGATTCCACCAAACATTAAAAACAATGATGAGAAGTTTTTGCATGCACTTTCCGACAGATTGGGATGAATCTCTACCGTTGTTGCTGTTCTCAGTACGAGAGACGGTGCAAGAGTCTAGTTTAATATTTTATTTAGGTTAGGATGTATTTGTGGTAACCCCCCTTTCAAGCTCTTTTTTTTATCCCCTGATGTGGGGTTTTTTTTTAGTGAGGGGATACGGGCTACCGTCCGCTTGTATCTTGGATCTATGTTGGCCTATCTGACTGCTGTCTCACTCTGAGTTTAGGGTTTGGCTTTTGGTCACTAGGAAAGCTGAGCTCTATCTAAGAGTTGGATGGTGGAGAGGATAGGCGGTCCCATTATTTTGTGCCATGGCGGCACGGTTACCACTGGGAGGTGGCAGCCTAATCCTGAGCCTTCTCGGGGGTGGGGGTGTGGCATGCAAAGAGTACGTAACCTTTATTCGGCGCATGGACACACCCTCATTTACAGGCTATCTCCCCCAACCAGCGAACCAGGTTGCTAAGAGTTGGTGATGGGGCCCCATCGTTCAACTAGTGACCAGGTTCTAGCCAATAAGAAGGTGGGATTGACAATCGCAGAGGTTATGTGGATACCGCTCTCCTGTCTGCCCTTGTCATTCCCATTCTAGAGCTGGTTGAGCACGGTCTGCTATCTTGTGGCTTCTATTTCTGCCTTGCTTACCGTGGAGTGCACTATATTTATCACTGTACATAGTGTACATATTGCTGTTCTAAATTGGTGAAGGATAATATAAGTCTAAACTTTTTCTACTGTGTTTATTTGCTCCCATTACACCTGGGATAACAGGCCATTTGAAATCCTAGGTTGTAATAATAACGTTTCGATCCGACCTGGACCATGTAAAAAGTCAGTGTGATTCTGGAAATGGTCCAAGTCGGACCGAAACGTCGTCGTAAGCTCCTCTTTCCTATGCTCGGGTTATCTCCGTATAGACTACTTACATGCAATTCCAGCAGTAGAGATAAGTTGCCTTATTATTGAAGTTTTCCAGTGGTGGCATAGCACTCTCTCCTTAGAGCCTATTCCAGCAACATCAACTCTTCCTTCTGCACTACTGTTATTTACTCATTTATATAAATTGAAATTGCTGACTCTTGTTCTTCCTGTCACTGGTAACGAGATCTCTCGTATCTGTTGTCTTGTATCCCTTTATAAGTTACATATCGACATATCTTTACCTCATGTTTTCTAGCCAGAATATTTCCGCCACTTTGTACGTGCAGTCCATGCAAATTAAGTAGTCAATGTACAGGAATGAGCTGGAAAATAATAGGCTGCAACCAGCGTAAACATTACTGTACACGATTAATTACTGCGAGCATAGTTCCTCTCCTGTGTATATAAAAAGTGACTCATGAAATCGTAATGACACGATTGCAAACAAATCTTACTACGGGCGGGGATAAAACCCCCAATCGGTCTGGAGTTTTATGACTCTCTGATCGCGGGTTCGATCCCCGCCCGTGGTACGGTTTATATAAAAAATGATCGCAAATTCTTGTTCACACACACACACACACACACACACACACACACACACACACACACACACACACACACACACACCTATATACCTACACATCCCAACAAACACTTAGGTTCCTATACGTACCTAAACACCCACCCACCCATCCTGGGAGCGCCTGGCTCATTTAAACCTCGCATGCCTGAGATATTTAAACTTTAGCACGTCCCAGACATTTAAAACTCGGCGCGCCTAAGACATTTAAAACTTTGCGCGACTGAGACATTTAAACTTCGGCGAGTCTGGGACATTTAAATTTCGGTGAGTTTGGGGACATTTAAGAGTCTGCACGCCTAGGGTATTTAAACTTCTGTGTGCCAGGGACATTTAAACCTCTGTGTGTCTGGGACATTTAAACCTCTGTGTGTCTGGGACATTTAAACCCCATTTAGTAAGTTACTTTATCCGTGCTAAACAACGTAATTGCTAGTGACTGCATTGGTGTGGTAATACAGAAATAACCCGCATATAGAAGAGAGGAGATTAGAACGACGTTTCGGTCCGACTTGGACCATTTACAAAGTCAAGGCATTGTGCCTTTCTGTTCTCTTGGTGTGGTATTTAAGGAACGGATGATCGCGCATCCACCAATTATGGCGCTCAGTTATCCACACGAGATTAGCTTTTCACTTAAATTTAATAAGTTAACTTGTTAAGGGAAATCAACTAGCATTTTTTTATAGGATAACTCTTTCAGTAGTATAGCTGCTGCCATGGTAAGGGTGTGGCAAGGGGGTGGCTTCTGAGACCATGGTGGGTTAAGGCCGGTAAGAGGCTCTTGATCCGAGGAATTGGAGCTACCTTTACCTTCCTCCATTTTCCCAGTCGCTATGTTGCCCCCTACGGATTTAGTGCTTCCCTGTTAATATGAAGGAAGTACGCGAGGTTAGATAAGTCGTAGGGATGTCCGGAAGAACTTCGTCAGCCTCAGGGTAGCCAAGAGTGGATTGGCCAGGATGAAAGCGTAAATGAGGGAGGGGGGGGGACTTCATACACAGCTTTATGAACAGGTATGTCAGGACACTTTAATGTCCAGGTAGCGGATATTAAAGGGAATGTCCTAGGACTCAACCTCAGGCAACCATAAAAAAGTAAGTCGTATACATACTCTAAAATGCTCAGGTATATATTCGAGTGTAATTCTAAATGAAGATGAAGAGTTTGTTAAAAGATAATTTAAGATAAAATTGCAAATTAAAAATATAATTGAAAAAATGCATGCACATAAATATAAATAAAAAAAGAGTTTAATGAAAAACATGGAAAACATTAACTTTGCAGTAACAGTGTTAATGTATTTCTACAAAACAATTCCTTAAATGGAAAAAACTATTGGAAAATGCGATGAAAAAATGAGTAAATTTAAAAACCGCAGCAGATGCGTTATCAGCAAGCAGTATTATCAATTTAGCTCCCTGGCAAGGATTTACAATGGTGCTCGTGGCGGCGCTATTAGTAAGTCTAAATCCAATCTCCCTCATTAATGGGAAATTTGTCTCGACCAGAAGACGAGGTAGAACAAAAGGAGGGAAGGAAGAGGTGGAGGGGATCGATACAAGGGGGGGAGAGGATTGTTGGAGTAGAGATGGGAGAAGGAATGGTAGGGAGAGAGAGAGAGAGAGAGATGCGTGAGGTCTTGGGAAAGGATTAAAAGAGGGAAGGAATCAATGGAAGGAAGGAACAGGGAAGGGTACTGGAACAGAGGGGTGGAGAAAGAGGTTAGGAAAGAGGAGGGAGAAGGTAAGGAGGATGGAATGAAGATATATGAAGGTACACTAGGCAGCAGAGGGGGTTGGGAGAGAGGGACGGCTCTCAGGGTATGGTATTCCCTGAAGGAAGGGGAGAAATTGGATTCCAAATTTTACTTTCAGAAGCCATCGTTATTTTCATACGTTCCAGAAATGTTCATAATTGCTGTGAAATAAGATTGAGTCTACCCTTGGTGAGATTAGAAAACCATAATCAAGGAGAAAAGAATAAGAGAACTTTAGAGAAAAACTTGTTCTCTTTCTCCTTAAGTTCGACGCAGCATCTCCTATTATACATTTCTGAAGATACACTATTATTTTTTTCATGTTACAGTTATATTAGGGGCCACATTACACATTAATAAATTGGTTTAACTTGTATTTCCAAAGATTTGACCGTCACCTCGTAGAGAGAATGTATGATTAAGGTACTTAAGGGATTTGTGAATGAACGAAACTTGAGAATCCTGGCCAGATCAAATGCTCAGTGAGTGAGATATTAAAAATCATAAACCACTTCTGTCTGCACTACATTTAGTTTATCGCACATTGTTTGCTGGATATTATTGACGTAGTTATTCTCGGGAGTTTCATATGAAAAAGAGTTTTAGGTAATCTAAGTTTTTAAAGATAAAAAGTTCATGTTAAGATCTGATATACCATGGGAGTTACCTAAAGAATGTTTATTATAGGGACCAAGTGATTCGTTATGTAAAATGTGTGTGTGTGAGAGAGAGAGAGAGAGAGAGAGAGAGAGAGAGGCGGAAGAGGGAGAGGGAGAGGTAGACGGGGAGGGAGAGAATCCATTGGAATGCAGAGCAATAGGAAATAACAGAAGACCTTTCATTCGATACCTAGACATTTTATTGTTACCGATGGAAAAGTTACAGTTGCAATATGAACAAATGAGCTCAATGTGAAAAAAGCAGAAGGCTCTGTCCCTAGTTCACAATCTTCCTGCTTACACAGCAGGTAGGAAGGAAGACGCAAGAAGAAACACATTGCTGAAAAAATTGCGGAGAACTGCAATAAAAAAGTTCACTAATGAGATCTAACTTTCCAATTTTAGCAGACATCCCGTATGTTAATCCTTGAAGGGAATTAAATCATGGAATGTGTCTTTTCGATTCGCTGGTGACACGTTGAATAGTCTATAACCATCGACGCTGACAGTGACAATCTCTGTGTGCTGTCCAGTAATTTGTTTTGGTACCGTGAAGACTAGGGACCTGACCCTCAGATATTTTCCGTGAATATATAATCAGGTATCTACCCATCTTTCCAGTGACGACATTCCAAATACATTTTCAGATTGTATGTTTAACCTGTATGATAAACATAATTATGTACATTGTTACATTTCAGCGTTGTAAAGAGAATTTCAGTCTCATTACTGCTTCTCAGTTTTTTCTTAGAGTGGTCAGTGGACTGCACTAAATGAGGAGTAAATATTATTTTCCCATGTTGGTAGGAAATCAGTGAAACTAGTCGATGAAAGTTAAGAGGTGGGGCCATGAGCCGTGATTCGAACCGTGCACATACAACTAGGCGAGTACAACTAGCCGAATACTTCTATTTATCGTTACTGCATCGATTTATATGTTAAATTAATCTTCGTTTGTTTTCGTAAATGTTGCTCAATAACTTAAACACTTCATCTATCCTTAAAAGTGTAATATGGGTATTTTTTCTAACTTATTCTGTCTCCGTATTTTCTTCAGTTTATATATACACAAAGAATGAAAGTCACTAAACAGTGGCTGAAATAACTCAGAGCTCACTCACAAACTGGACAAATAACTAGATGTCTCGATCCACCATAAACAGGTCGAAACGTCTAGTTTCAACCTCAATATTTTGGTTAGTTGTGAATACATAAGCTTATTATGTGGAGCTTCGAGACCAGAACTGCGGTCGCTATTCTCAGTGCTATCTAATAACGTAAATGCAGAGAGTCAGCAATGTTGTGGCATTTTATAATTAAAACTCCTAGCTAGGAACTCCATTAGCTTTGTTCCAGGGAGCAAAACTTTGTTTTCTGTATTTTGGGTCGGTATTAATGGCTGTTGCAGGACCTCCTCTGTCGTTTGTCTCCGTTAGTAGTTTCCACGCGTTTTTTTTTCACTTGAAATTTTATTGCCAGTAAAGAGTATTGCTTTTATCCCCAGTAAAGTTAATATTCCATTTACATAATCGAACAGATTCAGCTTCTTTTATATGTAATTGAAGAGCGGTAATAAATTTAATAGGTAGTGTATTTTACTATTCAGTTTTATTTTGTTAGCTGCTGTTACGTTGTTTTTCTGGAACAAATAAATCTGTTTCAGATATTGAAATCGTATATTTTAACAAAATCGTTTTCCATACTATGGCTTATTTTTGGTTTTCTTTTTACAATAATGGTATACTATTTTCTAGGTTTCATTCATTTGGTTATTTGATTTCTGTAATGATTTAATAACAGTTAAACTATTAGTGTTTCGACTTTCAGATGATGTGTGTTGCTATTTTCCTTAAAACTATGAATAATTTGTTATTCAATATTTAATTAATTGTTTACGTATTTAACAGTGAATCTCAACCGGCTAACAAGTCGATAGTTAAGTTTATCTTTAGACAAACAATTCACAAAGTTTGTAAACCCTCGGAAGTTTTTTAGATATTGAAAGGTCTTCTGTTCGTTTCTCATTCGATTTAGTTGGTCTGTGATTGTCATCAACATGTGCTCTGTTGTTATATTTGTGTGTGTGTGTGTGTGTGTGTGTGTGTGTGTGTGTGTGTGTGTGGGTGGGTGGGTGGGTGTGTGTGTGTGTTTGTGTGTGCGTACTCATCTATTTCTGGTTGCAGGGGTCGAGACATAGCTCCTGGCTCCGCCTCTGTTGCAAATCTTTGCAATTTTTCTAATTTCTAGACGTGCTTGACCATGTGTGGGTTCGAAACTGGCGCTGTATACTCTAGTATGGGCCTGAGGTACACGGTGTACAGAATCTTGTAGACGAATGGTTCAAAGAACCGATATGTTGTTAAATTAGACACATGTGCAACTCTTGGGTATCTATATTGAGGAAACGTTTCGCCACACAGTGGCTTCATCAGTCCATACAAAGGATAAACTTGAAGAACAGGAGGAGAATGAGGCAACCGGTCCCTCAGCCTTGAGTCGATGTGGTCAGTCCATCAGTCTTGATGGACTGATGGACTGACCACATCGACTCAAGGCTGAGGGACTGATTACCTCATTCCCCTCCTGTTCTTCAAGTTTATCCTTTGTATGGACTGATGAAGCTACTGTGTGGCGAAACGTTTCCTCAATATAGATACCCAAGAGTTGCACATGCGTACAGAATCTTGAACGATTCATTACTGAGGTATCAGAACGCTGTTCTCAGGTTTGCCAGGCGTCCATATGCTGCAGTAGTCATCTGGTTGATGTGTGTGTATGTGTGTGTGTGTATGTGTGTATGTGTGTATGTGTGTGTGTATGTGTGTGTGTGTGTGTGTGTGTGTGTGTGTGTGTGTGTGTGTGTGTGTGTGTGTGTGTGTACTGTATGTGTCCGCTGTTCATTCTCTAGATACCTCTACTATTTAGTCATTGGATGATTTCTACCATCAAGCCAATGGATAACCTCTACGACATACTCACTGGATGGCATCCATTATCCTGCCTCTGGATGACCTCCACTAGCTTGTCGCTGGATGATTTCCACCATCCACCCACTGGATGACTTCCATTATCTAGTCATTGGATGACTTCCACCATCTAGTAAGTGGTAGGTAGGTAAGACACATAGGCAACTTTATTCCGAAACGATTCACCTACACAGTAGTCTTCTTCAGTCGAGTACAGAAAGTAGACGGGAGCAGTAGAGATTTGAAGACGATGTAATCAGTCCATCACCCTTGAAGTCGTAGATTTGAGGTTGTCAGTCCCTCAGCCTGGAGAAGTTCTGTTCCAAAGTCTGGAACTAACTGAAGATCAAGCGACAGTGTTGAGACTTAAATACTGTCGGAAGGAGAAGTGCAGAGTAGTAGTAGTGAGAATGTAGCTACTGAGAGGTCATGTCACTCTCAGATCAAACAGTTCTCACTTGAGAGGGACATGACCTCTCAGTAGCTACATTCTCACTACTACTACTCTGCACCTCTCATTCCGACAGTATTCAAGTCTCAACACTGTCGCTTGATCTTCAGTTAGTTCCAGACATTGGAACAGAGCTTCTCCAGGCTGAGGGACTGACAACTTCAAATCTACGACTTCAAGGGTAATGGACTAATTACATCGTCTTCACATCTCTACTGCTCCCGCCTACTTTCTGTACTCGACTGAAGAAGCCTACTGCGTAGGCGAAACGTTTCGGAATAAAGTTGCCTAAATGTTGCCTATGTGTCTTTATATCAACCTGTCGGTATTGTATAACATTTTGATATTCATCTAGTCACTGGATGACTTCCACCATCCAATAACTGGATGATTTCCACCATCTAGTCACTGGATGACTTCCACCATCCAATCACTGGATGACTTCCACCATCTAATCACTAGATGACTTCCATCATCTAGTCACTGGATGACTTCCATCATCTAGTCACTGGATGACTTCCACCATCCAGCCACTGGATGACTTCCATCATCCAGCCAATGGATGAATCCCTCCAACTTGTCCTGGCTGCATCCGTTAACTCAGAAGACTCTTCACCGAATAAATATGGATTTACCATGATATACAAGGCCAATATTCTCAAGGCTCTCTACTCTTAGTCAAACTTTTAAAACTCACAAAACAGCTAATATACCACAGGACGGTCAATCACCAGCATCCATGCCGAAACACCACTTTGACATCATTCCCTTGTAATCATTCTTCAATAGGGCTCGTAAATGAGCGATGAACTTCAGAATCGTCGACAGGTAGTCAGAAGCAACAGATTTCCTAAAAACTCGACCCCAAAGAAAAACACACACTTAATTATGATAATTCATAGAATTTGTATTTATTTCGCAATGAAAATAACATAAAGCTGCAGCCCAACCTTTCTAAAAAATACGTATATAAATATATTAATTATGAAGTGAAGCGACAAAAATTTTGCACTGGTTTAGAGTCGGCTTAAAGTTGAATGTTCTTTAATATTTAAATGTACAGAAAACATGTGAGAGATTAGTGTATTTTACCCGTGAATCACTTTGTGATCGATGGAAGACTCAGAGCAGTGGATTATTATTATTATTATTATTATTATTATTGGGGAATGTGAGATAATCTGGCTGGAGCTAAAGAAGTGGAGGATAGCTCTATTTCCTTGGATCACGTGCCTTTCTTGAAGAGTCGCTCCCCTTGAAGTGCCAGGACCTCACAGCGGCAGCGATAATGTTTGCACTTAAATCAATCTTGTTTATCCTTCCTTAGGAAAATCGCCCATAAGTCCTGATCTTGTAAGAGATTTCCTGAAATATCGCTCTGAGAACGTGAGGGGAGACCTCCCATTCTCTCCCTCCCTCCCTCCCTCCCTCCCTTCCTCCCTCATTTTCTCCCTCCCTCCATCCCTTCATCCCTCATTCTCTCCCTCCCTCCATCCCTTCCTACTCTGTTGCTTCCAGTCTTTCTTCTTCCTTATCTTCTTACGTCCGTCGGTCCGTCCGTCCCTCCCTCCCTTTCTTCTTCCCTTTTCTTTGTCCTCCATTTTCCCCTCCTCCCTCTACCTCCCATCCTTCCCTCTTCACCGCCTTCCCTTCCTCTCGTCCTTCTTCCCTTTAACCTTCTTACCCCTCCTTCCCACTCTTCTTTCATGCCTCCCTTCCTCTATCTTACTCTTCCTCTCTCCACTCCCATCTTCTCACCCTTCCTTCCTTCCCGTCCTCCTTCCTTCCCTTCCTCCCGGGTAGTAAAACTGAGACAGAATCCTCACAAACAGCCAGGTGAATGGGTCTTAAGGGTTATAAACCACTTTTATGTAGCGCTGAGTCTGCACAATGGCGGCGAAGACCAATCTTGTGATGACTGCAGAACTTACACGGGATTACGAACCGTTGTCACGGCTCGCTGCTTCAAAAGGAGAATCGAATTCAATTTGTGTGTCGTTGAAATCTTCGTCAGGAAATGTTTACCTTTTTTTTTTTCATTTGGGAAGGGACGAACTGGGCGATGAACTTTGAAATCGTCCACAGGCAGTCAGAAAGAAGAGGATTATTATAATCAAGGGGGAAGCGCTAAACCCGGAGGATTATACAGCGCCTGGGGGGGGGGGATGTGGAAGGCATTCAGGCTTAATTCGGGGAACTGGAGCACAGATCCAATTCCCTAAATCAAGAGCCCCTCACCAACATCAAGGAACCTTCCTTGAGGGGAGAAAGAAGAGGAGTGCAAAAAACACGACTCTCATGCTAATTGTGCTGATTCATAGAATTTATATTTTGCAATGAAAATAGAACTATAACACAATCTTGTTAAAAAAAATCGCGTGATATAAAAGAAATTCAGTTGATATAACCAGACAAAGAATTTTCATAGTTGTATGTCAGTAACATCACCGCAGGGAAGGAGAGCTAGGCTCGAAAATAGAATCTCCAGTTGAGTCGAAAGGTAGTTAGTAGGTAAATCGCTGGGCCTGGGTGTATTTATATATGTTGTCCCGAATAGGTAAAACTCGTCACTTAGGAAGAACTCGATTAAAATTAATTCTCTCTAAAATTCTCTATTATACGTTTAAATATATATTTATTTCATCAATGTAAATGTAAAATTTAATAATTTTGTACCAAAAGAATCTTAGGAAACCTACCTAACCTTATTATAACAAGCGCAATTTAATTTAGACTAATCCAACTAAATATATTTTAGATAAGTTCACAAAAATAATAAACAAACACAATGAAATAATTTTTTTTCTTTAGATTCAGAATGATCTTTGCGAAATTATTGTATACACAAATTTTCACTTGCTGTATTCGGCAAGAAGTGCGTTGCTATTTAAGCCAAAATCGCAAATTTTGCTTATTCGGCACGACACACACACACACACACACACACACACACACACACACACACACACACATATATATATATATATATATATATATATATATATATATAATATATATATATATATATATATATATATATATATATATATATATATATATATATATATATATATATATATATATATATATATTAATGTGTGTGTGTGTGTGTGTATGTGTGTGTGTGTGTGTGTGTGTGTGTGTGTGTGTGTGTGTGTGTGTGTGTGTGTGTAAATACATAGAAAGTTTAATTTTATACATTTTTAAGAAACTAAGAGTTGTGGTTGTGATGCTGAGGTGAAATTCAGCCTCAATCAGATTTCAGTAAGAATTATGAACATGAGTTGAAGAAGCATTATAAACGTGTTTTCAATAAACTATATAAACCATTTCAAGAATATAAAATATTTCAAGTATCATTATAAACCATTTCAAGAATATAAAATATTTCAAGTATCATTATAAATCAGTTTTTTAATAATCATTATATAAGAGTTTTCAAGAAGCGTCGTATACTAGATTTCATTAAAACAATATAAACCAATTATTGTCAAGAAGCTTTATAAATATAAACCACTTTTCTCTAGCATTATATACCAACTTTTTCCAGTAACATAGTTTTTTTTTTTAAAGCAGCATTTTAAACCAGCTTTTTAATTGGAATTATAATGCTCTTTTTCATGTATGATGAATTAGTTTTTCACCTTGCATTATACACCTGTTTTCAAGGAGCATAATGAAACAGTTTTTCAGGAATCATTATAAGTAAACCATAAGAAAACTGAAAATTATTTAATATTATTGACCACTGGAAAGTCGATATAAACTTGGTGACCACTAGAACTCTCATATAAACTTGATGACCACTGGAACCCTTATATAAACCTGGTGAACACTGGAACCTTCACACAGTGTAAGCACTGTAACCTTCACACAGTGTAACCACTGGAACCTTCACACAGTGTAACCACTGGAGCCTTCACACAGTGTAACCACTGGAACCTTCACACAGTGTAACCACTGGAACCTTCACACAGTGTAACCACTGGAACCTTCACAGTGTAACCACTGGAACCTTCAAACAGTGTAACCACTGGAACCTTCACACAGTGTAACCACTGGAACCTTCACACAGTGTAACCACTGGAACCTTCACACAGTGTAACCACTGGAACCTTCACACAGTGTAACCACTGGAACCTTCACACAGTGTAACCACTGGAACCTTCACACAGTGTAACCACTGGAACCTTCACACAGTGTAACCACTGGAACCTTCACACAGTGTAACCACTGGAACCTTCACGCAGTGTAACCACTGGAACCTTCGCACAGTGTAACCACTGGAACCTTCACACAGTGTAACCACTGAACCTTCACACAGTGTAACCACTGGAACCTTCACACAGTGTAACCACTGGAACCTTCACACAGTATAACCACTGGAACCTTCACACAGTGTAACCGCTGGAACCTTCACACAGTGTAACCAATGGAGTCTTCACACAAATTAAGTGATCACTGGAACTTCCATACATGCTCACTGATAAACTGAACATTCTTATAAAAGAAATCCACTATTCTGATAGGCATTAGTAGACGTCTGGACATTTCCTGGATCAATAATAGGTGACTTGATAATGGCCCAGAATGGATAGAAACGTTTATTTAATTTCCCTCTCTTGTTTGTGGGTGAATTTTGCTCTCTCGATTGTGTGTTAATTATTCCTGCCGCGATACTATGATATAAGTTTATCTCTGAAACATCCAGATAAACTATTTGAACTCTACACAAATATCCCGTATATAGGAGAGAAGGAAAAGCTCTATATTTTTCACTTTATATTGCCTACTGGCGTTTAAAAATAGATTTAAACTAGATTTTAATGAGGCTGTAAATTTTTTTACTATACCTTATTGTCCCAAGCAGAGACAATAAAACTCATATGACGATTGAAACATTCAGAAAAGCCATAAACTATCTTTGTGACAGTGGTATTTCTAAGCAAGCCTACGAGCTAATTTTAAGACAAATAGAGCTTTCATGGACATTGTAAGGGAATTTTGTCACAATTTGAGCTCTCGTAAAGACGAGATGATCCCAGGAGCTTCTTGATTATGACACAATTCCCTCATAAAGTCGCTAATAAGAGGTCAAATCCAGCAATTAAAACCGTCAATAAAAGGTCAAACTAAGTAATTGGTACCACCTTTGGTCCCTCTGGCCGTGGGAGTCATCACAAAATGCTTCTCCAGGGCGGGTCACTGGAGACCATGGGTACGCTTGCAGGGGTTCTGTGACTGTTGTTTACTACACGCTGAGGTAACGCACTGTTTGCAGGTGATACGTCCATAAGCAAGACTGATACACGCTTGTACACTAGAAGTAGACGCACGAGCGTTTACTTATTGTGTAGACGCTAGTGCGCAAGATTTACACATGGGCAAATGCTCACGTTCGCAAGTACACACAGACGGAGACAGACGGAGACAGACAGACGGAGACAGACAGACGGAGGCAGACAGACGGAGACAGACAGACGGAGACAGACAGACGGAGACAGACGGAGACACAGACAGACACAGACAGACACACACACACACATACATACACACACGCACACACATACACGCACACACACAGACACATACACACACGCGCGCACACACACACACAGACACATACACACACGCGCGCACACACACACATACACGCACACGCGCACACACACACACACACACATACACGCACACGCGCACACACACACACACACACACACACACACACACACACACACATACTGAAACAGACAGACACAGACAGACAGACAGACAGACACACACACACACACACACACACACACACACACACACACACACACACACACACACACACACACACACACACACAGGAGATCAACACGAGATTTAAGGAAGTATTTATAGTGGAGAGAGGGAGGACTCTGGGAAGACAGAACAGAGGGGTACACCAACAAGGGATATACCAACAAGTGTTGGATGAAATACACACAACCGAGGAGAAGGTGAAGAAGCTGCTAAGTGGCCTTGATACCTGAAAGGCTGTAGGAATGTACATTTCTCCGTGGGTCCTTAGAGAGGGAACAGAGACACTGTGTGTGCTACTAACCACAATTTTCAACACATCCCTTAAAACTGGGCAACTACCTAAGGCATGGAAGATGGAAATTTAGTCCCCATTTTTAAGAAATGAGACAGAAAAGAGGCACTAAACTATAGAACAGTGTCACTGAAGTGTATAGTATGCAAAATCATGGAGAAGATTATCAGGAGGAGAGTAGTGGAGCACCTGGAGCGGAACAAGAATATAAACAACAACCAGAACGGATTCATGGAAGGCAAATCCTGTGTCACAAACCTACTGGAGTTTTATGACAAGGAAATAGAAGTAAGACACGAGAGAGAGGGGTGGTTTGACTGCATTTTTTTGGAATGCAAGAAGGCCTTCGACACAATTCCTCACAAGAGATTGGTGCAGAAACTAGAGGATCAGGCACGTATAACAGGAAAGGCACTACAATGGATCAGTGAATACCTGACAGGGAGGCAACAATGAGTCGTGGTAAGTGATGAGGTATCACAGTGGGCGCCTGTGACGAGCGGGGTCCCACAGGGGTCAGTCCTAGGAGCAGTGCTATTTTAGGTACATGTGAATGACATCATGGAAGGGACAGACTCAGAAGTGTCCCTGTTTACAAATGATGTGAAGTTAATGAATAGAATTAAATCAGATGAGGATCAGGCAGGACTACAAAGAGACCCGGACAGGCTGGACGCGTGGTCCAGCAACTGGCTCCTCGAATTTAACCCTGCCAAATGCAAAGTCATGAAGATCGGGGAAGGGCAAAGAAGACCGCAGACAGAGTATAGGTTAAGCGTCCAAAGACTGCTAACCTCACTCAAGGAGAAAGATCTTGGGGTGAGTATATTACCGAGCACGTCTCCGGAAGCACACATCAACCAGATAACTGCTGCAGCATATGTACGCCTGGCAAACCTAAGAATAGCGTTCCTATACTTCAGTAAGGAATCGTTCAAAGCTCTGTACACCGTATACGTCAGGCCCATACTGGAGTATGCAGGACCAGTTTGGAACCCACACCTGGCCAAGCACGTAAAGAAATTAGAGAAAGTGCAAAGGTTTGCAATAAGGCTGGTTCCAGAGCTAAGGGGAATGTCCTACGATGAAAGGTTAAGGGAAATCGGCCTGACAACACTGGAGGACAGAAGGGTAAGGGGAGGCATGATAACGACATAAAAAATACTGCAAAGAATAGAAAAGGTGAACAGAGACAGGATGTTCCAGAGTGGGGACACAGAAACAAGGGGTCATAATTGGAAGTTGAAGACTCAGATGAGTCAAAGAGATGTTAAGAAGCATTTCTTCAGTCACAGAGTGGTCAGGAAGTTGAATAGTCTGGCAAGTGATGTAGTGGAGGCAGGAACCATACACAGTTTTAAGACGAGGTATCATAAAGCTCATGGAGCAGGGAGTGAGAGGACCTAGCAGCGATCAGTGAAGAGGCGGGGCCAGGAGCTGAGTCTCGACCCCTACAACCACAATTAGGTGTGTACACACACACACACACACACACACACACACACACACACACGCACAAACACACACACAAATGTTGGAAAGAAAAATGAAAGACTGGATGTGAGTCGAGTGTTAACACATGAGTGTATGAGCTAACACAGCACATACTGTGCCACTGAGGTCCTAGCTTCAACAGCCACTGAAGATGGAAGAAATTATGTGCACGCCCGAACCTAAACCTAAATGATACTCTCAGCAAAGATGTTTAAATGCTTGATATGATAAAGATTAATAAGTGGATTCCTGATAACTTGCTCTGCCACGTTATACTGCCCTCGTAATGAAAGCTATACTGAGGTAAACTAATTCAAAGCTTAAACTCTGCGAAATTGTACATAAAATACTGTTTGAGTTTACGTAATGAAAACTATTCAGTCTAAACATAACTGAGCCATAGACATGGTCAGTCAGTGAAATCAGAAACATCGATCGACTCACACTAGAAGTCTTTTCTGCAATTTCTGGAAATATGTAAACAATAAACTTTAACTGACTTAATCGAATCTCGAACCTGGTGTGTAAATAATCCACTTCTCAAACATTATTATTTCTAATAAATTTTATCTGATCTAAATGAGATTCTTTACATTGTCCACTGGCTAATTCTCTTTCCTTGTATTTATTTCCACCTATTTCCTGTGTAACCCAATACAGACCAGTGAATTTCTTATCCAGTTTTGACATCACAAAAGTGTTGTAAATGCTATTTACATTACCTTAGACTTCATTCAATTTGTTTTTGTAGAATTTTCAAGAGAATTTTTCACTTTTGAAAATAGTTCTTTTTTCCCAAAGCTTCTTTTACAAGTCAAAAATTCTTTGAACATTGAGTCTTTTTAATCTTTTTCATCATTATCAGGTGAAGGTGATGAATAAAGCCTATTATTTGGAAGCTTTATAATAATAATGATGTCCTAGCTGACATCAATGACATACTGCTATATAGAAAGCCGCTTGTTATGCTGAGCATTTCGGGCAAATTAGGTCAGTTTTGCCCCAGGATGCGACCCACACTAGTCGACTAACACCCAGGTACCCATTTTACTGATGGGTAAAATAGACAACCAGTGCAAAGAAACACGTTCAACGTTTCTACCCTCGCTGGGAATCGAACCCAGATCCTCGCCGTGTAAAGCGAGAGCTTTAGCTACCACGTTCAAGGATAGCTTCATCCCAAGGCCAACTATTCGCATTATTTGTAACTAAGAATGTCTAATACTTTTTTGCTCGGTAGCTCCGCTAGCCATTACTAAGACACATGAAATCGTAATAACACGATTGCAAAGAAACTCACTTGCCATGAGTTCGAGCTCCACCCATACCATGGTTTATTTAACCATTACTATCTGGATGATGCGCTGTTATAGTGACCTTAACTATGTATAACTTATGTTCGCAAGATATCACCTAAACATTGCAAAATTCGCATCTGATATTTGGAAACAGTTAACCTTTATGAATGACTACAAATTATTATCTCCTTGAAGACCATAGCAACAACTTCTGTAATTAGGTATCTCCGATCGGGTATACTACAATTTTTTCTCTATCTCCAACTTCTCGTTTAAATTTTGCTCATAACTCAAGAAAGCTTCGTCTGATCGGCTTCAAATTTTCAACGCTGGTGTACGATAATGAGGGCCATATTCTTTGAACAATTGGCATTTACAGATGCCTAATGTCTATAATTATTGAACCCATTCCTAGCATCGTGGAATGGCTCCGACAGCCTCAGTAGCGTAGCTTCAAAACGCCTTAATTTGACGACAGCGGAGACTGAATTTCAAGTGCGTGGTTGAGCACTTGTCTGTTTGTTTACATTTTTATTCCTCGTAAGTGGTTGAGCACTTGTCTATTTATGTTTACATTTTTATTCCTCGTAAATCATGCTAAATAAAGTTTAATCTACCTCTTCTGAACAGCTTCAATATTTAATGACTGATGCATGTTACGGCCACAATAGTAACTATTATGAAAAAAAAAATAGCGTTTTACGCCTTTTTTAAGAGTAACGAGTATAATAATCCATTTGCATGTGTGAATTCCCAATGAACAATGATACATAACTCATTACCAGACTTTGTTTCTGTGTACGAACTTCTTTACGTATTATTTTGATTTGTTCATATATCAACGATTTTCGTATATAACTTTATTTGCTAATTATTAAATGGTAATAAATTTACTCTTCTATATAACTTTGATCACTATTAAGGAACCATTGAAGTCTCCACCAATAAAAATGTTTAATTATCATTAACAGCACTGTGACTAACCAAGGACTCGAACCCATGTCATTTTGGCCCGCCTCATAGCGAGCGAAAATCACATGACGCTCTAACCCACAGGACCACCAAATCCTACAAAGAATCAAGCACCCAGCAGAGCTAGGTGATGTGGGTGCCTATGAGCTAATTTCATTCTACACCCCGTTAGGTGTACTAGCCTCCATGAGTAGTATTTTATATTATTGTAACCACGAACGAGTGGTATTTAATCAATGACAACACTGGGACTAGCCAAGGACTTGAACCCATGTCGTTTTGGCCCACCTCATGGTGAGCAAAAATCACGTGACGCTCTAACCCACAGGACCACCAAATTCTACAAATGTCCTCGGATCAAGGTAAAACACCTAGCTTTGTTGGGTGCTTTATCCTTTGTAGGATTTGGTGGTCCTGTGGGTTAGTGCGTCATGTGATTTTCGCTCACCATGAGACCGGCCAAAATGACATGGGTTCGAGTCCTTGGCTAGTCGCAGTGTTGTTATTGATTAAATACCACTCGTTCGTGGTTACAGTAAATTAAATTAACTATCATTATTGTTCCTTTCGAAATTTTGAAAATGGAAAGCATATCATATTTTTCTTTACAAGACAATTGCCCACTTGAGTCGAAGAGACTAGAACAATATATATATATATATATATATATATATATATATATATATATATATATATATATATATATATATATATATATATATATATATATATATATGTCGTGCCGAATATGTAAAACTGGTCAATTAGCAAGAACTCATTTAAAATTAAGTCCTTTCTATAATTTACATTTATACGTTTAAAGATATATTGTTTTCATTAATGTTAATGAAAATTTTTTTAATTTTGCTCCAAAAGAATCTTAGAAAACTTACCTAACCTTATTATAACAAGAACAATTTATTTTAGCCTAACCCAACTAAATATATTTTAGATTTGTTTACAGTAATTTAATACTAAACAAACACAGTGAAGTATATTTTTTTCGTTAGGTTCAGAATGATTTTGGCGAAATTATTGCATACACAAATTTTCACTTGTCCTATATGGCAAGATGAGCGTTGCTATTTAAGCCAAGATCGCAAGTTCTGCCTATTCGGCACGACATATATATATATATATATATATATATATATATATATATATATATATATATATATATATATATATATATATATATATATATAATGTATAACTAGTTTACAACTTTCTCTTGAATTCATTACAGATTTCAGTGTATTAAAACTGAACCATTCAGTCTATTACTACATTAATAAGTTGTTTATCACCAGTCTGACCTAATCATAAAAATAAATGATACATAATTACAAGACGATTAATGAAGATACAAATGCAATATAATGATATCCTTAATTGACAACGTATCGCGATGTCAAGTCCATTGATAAAGTCCACTTTGTGAGGAAAACGTTATCAAAGGATAACATTATAGTGCATTTGTGTCTTTATCCAACTTAACCTAAAGTTTAAGATTAATACCGGAAATAAACTTTACTCGTATCTCGTTCAAAAGGGAAAGTTAGCTTGACTGCATGATTGACACTGACTGATTAGCTGACTAATATACTGAATGATAAACTGCTAAACTGAATTAAAGAATGATGGATTAGCAGACTGACTGATGTACTAATTGATTCATTGATGAGTTATTTGACTGAATAGTCGGTTGATTCAGTGATAAATTTAATGATTTATTTATAAATTCTCTGTCTGATTCGGGAATTGATGACTGAGTTGATTGATGAACCGAATTATCACCTGGTGTAGAACACCTGTTTCTGGAAAACTAAGTGTTTCGGTGGATCAACACAAATGTGTGCTTTGCGAATTAGAGTTGAAATCAAATACTTGTTGAATTAAAGACAATTGAAAGCAAATTGACGGTGGAAGGGAGGATCTCCATCTGTTTGATTTCTTGCATTTGCTTAATGGATAGATTTCCTGTGCTGTTGGTCAAGTATCTGGGACTCATTAGGGAGAGTGGGGGAGCGAGGAGTGAGAAGAAGGGATAGGAGAGAGAGTAAAGAGGGAGGAAGGAGAAGAAACCGGAAAGGGGATGGGGAAGAAAAACATGTAAGAGAAAGGGTACAGGCTAGAGTTATAAGGATGGAAAAAGAGAGGGAAAGAATAGTTTGTTGGTAAAGGAGAGAAGTGGAAGGGGAACGGGAGATGGTATAGGATGATGGTTAGGATAGGCTGATATTATGGGAGAACAAGCTAAAAAGATGATGGTTGAGGGATAGAAAGGATTGATGGTCAGAAGCAGGTGGTAGGCGGAAGAGACAAGAAGGAAAAGGAGCGTAACGGAGGAAAGGGATCACCTCGGTCGGAATTGGATGTGCATTGACAGACAGGATGACGTGATCATCAGCGGGAATCGACCCTCGTTCCAACACACCTAGGAGGGGCAGGCTTGTGCCTCAGCCCCAGGGCGACTTATGGATATGTTTCTTACGTTATACTGGATAGCAAGGTAATGTGTTTAAAGATAGTATATTTTTTCATTTATGTTAATGTAAAAAATAATAATTTTGTACCAAAAGAACCTTAGAAAACTTACCTAACCTTATTATAACAAGGGCAGCTAAATTTAGCTTAATCCAACTAAATATATTTTAGATAAGTTTACAATACTTTAATAGTAAACGCAATGAAATATATTGTTTTCGTTAGGTTCAGAATGATTTTGGCGAAATTATTGCATTCACAAATTTTCGCTTGTCTAATTCGGCAAGAAGAGCGTGCTATTTAAGCCAAAATAGCAAATTTTACCTGTTCGGCACGACCGACACACACACACACACATTATATATATATATATATATATATATATATATATATATATATATATATATATATATATATATATATATATATATATATAAATAAATAAATATATACATATATATATATATATATATATATATATATATATATATATATATATATATAAATAAATATATACATATATATATATATATATATATATATATATATATATATATATATATATATATATATATATATATTCAAAATTTACAGCACAGGTAATATAATGTTATTAAAAATTTAATCCCTGTCATAAACTTAATACTGAAGAATGTTTTCAGTACATTAAACATATTCTCACTGGATGTTGAAAATATTTCAAAATGTTTTTAAGAATTCAGCTTTACGATTATAGATAACAGTGATGTCTCTCTGAAGAAACCAACAGTAGTCCATTGTACTGACAACCTGATGAAACCTTTCATTATGTTCGTCACTAACAGCACCTAGATTGAATGGAAAGAAGTCCAGGTGTCAACGAGAAAAGTGCATGTTCAGGGAAAACGACAACCCAGTGATAGGCTTCTTTCATGTTATGCAGTAACTCGGCACAATTATGTATTCTGTGTTTACCCGGGAAGTTCTGAACAACTTGTTTGAAAGCTTGCCGTGTAGCCAGCTCCGGTGAGGTCAGTTTTGCTAGGAAGACTGAGTCGGATAACGCTTTACGTATTTGTGGTCCAACAAATTCTCTGGCCTTAATTAAGATTTACCTTCATTAAAACTGCTCCAAATTTGTCCTTACTGTAAAGAAATTATGTACCTTGACCATCCATAGTTTTATCAAAGTTTTTCATTAGGATAAGCTTTAGGTAAGACACATAAGCAACATTTAGGCATCTTTATTCCGGAACGTTTCGCCTACACAGTAGGCTTCTTCAGTCGAGTACAGAAAGTAGGTAGGAGCAGTAGAGATGTGAAGACGATGTAATCAGTCCACCACCCTTGAAGATGTAGATTTGAGGTTGTCAGTCTCTCAGCCTGGAGAAGAGTTCTGTTCCATAGTCTGAAACAATGTGAAGATCAAGCGACAGTGTGGAGACTTATATACTGCAGGAAGGAGAGGTGCAGAGTAGTAGTAGAGAGAATGTGGCCACTGAGAGGTCACGTCCCTCTCAGATCCAGCCATGCATCCATCTGTTGCGAGGCTCCTCTTGATGATGTTATTAACCTCCTCATGCCTTGCAGTCTTTCTCTCGGAGCTACAGCGAACAAGACCACGGTACGTGATTAAGTCTGCCGATTCACTGCAGCAGATACACCTGTGTTTGGCGAGGACAGACGCAACAAGGTGAAGGGCAACACCAACGCTGATGGTCCGCGAGTCCAGGCGAGTGCCAAGAGAGGAATTAGGGAGAGCCAATAGGAAAGTCTCCGCATGAGGAGCTATCACTGCCAGGGAACAATCTCTCTCTCTGCAATATACTCTCAAGCAGGTCTGCTTGTAGAGCCTGTAAGATCATCCCAGAGACTGGTTTCATCATCGAACTTTTGGTTACGAACTCCAACAATGTCACTAATGTGTTCAGGGATAGTCACTGCTACAAGTTTACTGGATGCCACACATGACGACAGGAAAGCTTAAAAAATTCGTATGATCGGGTTCACAAAGCAAGAACAGAGAGAACGCAGTAGCAGCTAGCTAACCAGAGGGTCTGGGAGGTGAGATTCGACTCCTGCAACCACATATAGGTGAACACACACACACACACACCCACACACGGGGCCAGGAGCCATGAATCGACCCCTACAAGCACACTCGGCGAGTACACAGCACCATTACTTCAGTGTTGTTAGATAAGAAGACATAACTGGTGCAAGACAGGATCGCCACCTGCCTGCTGTATCGCCCACCAGAGTGCGTCGACCAGTGAATTATGTGTGACGAGGCAGTTACAGAGAGACACTTACCGTAAACACCAAGTTGTTATCTTGACTGTTATCATTATAGCCAGATATGAACACTCTGGCTCTCCCCTTCCCTCCCCCAGTGACTCCACCCTTCCTCTCTTCCACCCCTCTGGTCCTCTTCCCCACTGCCTCTCTTCTCACTTCCATCGATGCCCTTTCTCCTTTTATTTTCCTCTTCGTTCCTCCCGTCATGCCCCCATACCACTCTACGATTTGTCCTCTCTCAGCATCTCTTGTTATGAAATATCATGTTCTTCTCTCCATTTCTTACTTTCTTTTCTCACTGCTCTTATTTTTTTTCTCATCACCCCAGTTTTTCCCTCTCCACTCTTATTTGTCCCTCTCACTACCCTATTTTTCCATCGATCATTTTTCCCTAATCACCCGTATTTTCTGTTTTACCTCACCACCTCTAGTTTTGCCTTGCAATCACCCTTACCCCTCTTATTCCTTTCAGTACCACCCGTTTTGTCCCATTTCCTAACACACACACACACACACACACACACACACACACACACACACTCTCTTTTTCCACCACCCTTCTCTTATATCCTCATTACTACTTCACTAATGCCCTTTTCAGCACCCCTCTTACCACACCTTACCACATCCCCACATGGCTCCCTCACTGAGGGGAAGGAGGTACCATGATGCAGGCAAACGGTTCTTTAACCACGGAGGTGGAGCTGCCCTCCCCTTCATCGTATTAAAACTGATCACCTTACATGCACCAGGCGCTGTGTGTACTTGAAATCTTTAAAGCACCCTTCCCTCTACCTCTGTTATTATGCGTCTGTGTTGTGAAATGACGTGAGGTGGGTAGCAGTTACCTGTACGCTTAATGTAGATTGATTCAGCTATCGTCGCGCTTTTTCCAGATTAAATGCAAAAAATATTTTAAGTTAAGCTATAACGACGTTTAGCGTTTGACGACGATCAGGAGTTATATTTTGTAGCTGTTACACTGAAACCAGTTTATTTAATAAAATTGGCAAATTATAATTTGCACAGCTCAGAATGAAAGCCAAGTTTTTTTGTAATTAAACCCACCAAAACTGAAAGATTGAAGGCTATCAGAAAAGGTATCTTCTAATAACCGGTTTGAATCCAACGATTCCATTCTTTTTCCAACAACATTATTAAAATTTTAAATATGCATCAACATAATCTATACATGTAGAATGTCATCTTTCTTAACGAATACCTCAATATTGATATTTTGGAGCTGACGAGACATGGTTTTCTTTAGTTACTGAGTGTAAATCAGTGTCACTATTTAATAAATTTAGAAAATTTATTCTTAATCAGCCCAGTACCATCTCAAACCTTGTTACGTAGAAAGCACACCATGACTTGAGAATTTGAAGCCAAGCGGAAGAAGCATTCACTAGCCGTTGTACGAATTTTAACGATTCCAAGGCTTTTCAGTGACTTATTATATTGGCAAATTTACCGACACACAATCTAAACTTAATAAGTAATATCCTGTCCATAAGAGGTTTTATTTTTTTTATTAACACACTGGCCGATTCCCACCAAGGCAGGGTGGCCCGAAAAAAGAAAAACTGTCACCATCATTCACTCCATCACTGTCTTGCCAGAAGGGTGCTTTACACTACAGTTTTTAAACTGCAACATTAACACCCCTCCATAAGAGGTATCAGTCATTATATACTGAAGCTGTTCAGATGAGGGAGACTCAAATATATTTAGTATTATTTGAGAAAGAAATTTTCACACTATTTTACATATATAATTTTGCAGATGTGTACTTCTGAAGCCACATTATTATTATAATCAAAAAGAAGCGCTAAACCACAAGGGCTATATGAAGCCACAGAAAATGATACTTCATAGAGCATCTAGGACGACCGACTGAATACCCAGAGCAGTCGCAGTTTAAGTGTCAGTGTTAGTAGTAGTAGCAACAGAAGAAGTCGAGAGACTATTTCCATCCCCCTGAATATCCACACAGGCTTATCAATATGATAATTTTCTCGGCTATTGTTTTTCATACCGGCAGTTTGCGTGGAGACAATGGAGAATAGTGAGAGAGTCTTCTGATTTACTCTCGTCTCAATCATCTCGACAGATGTAGAAGTAATTAATCGGTTAGTCCTGAGCAGAGAGCCTTTATATAGAAGGCAAGGTCTTGGATTACCTTCATTTTACCTCTATTTCTCACTATCACAATTTTTTCCCACACCACCCAGACATGTCTCTTCACTACCTCTTTTTACACTTCCCTCACAATTTCTCTTGTCCTCTCCCCACGTCGCCTCATGACGCCTTTCCAACACCCATCCTCTCATCTACCCCTATTATGACCCCCCTCACCATTCCCACCACCCTTTCTACCACCCCTATTTTACTTCTCCCCAACACCTCTCGCGTCCCCTCCTCACCACCTGTAATAACCCCTGGTAACCACTCCTGATATTCTCTCCCCCCAAAATACCCCATTTCCATTTCTCACAACGACTCACCTACCGTGATTTCCCCAGTAGTGGCTCTACGATATTTCCTCTTAAGATAGTGACAACGATCCTGGATTGTCCTAGCGATTGTAGATAATCCGATAATTATGGCTGCAGCGTTCCATAATCTCAACGCCGATAACAACTTTCATTATTACAACCTTAAAAGTTCTGAGCTCTGTCTTACTCATCAAGAAGCGATGGACGAGGCTTTCAGACGGCCCTGGTACCATCCCTTCCTTCACTCCCTCCCTCTCCTTCCCTGCTTTCTTTCTTCTCCTTCCTTCACTCCCTCTCCTTCCCTGCTTTCCTTCCTCTTCCTCCCTTCTTCATTCCCTTCTCTTCTCGCCCCCTCTCTCCCTCATTCCCGTTTTCATATTCTCTCTTATCTCTTCTCTTCCTCCTTCTTTTCCTTCCTCTCTCTCTTGATTTCCTTCTCTTTCTTCCATCCTTCTTCCTTTTCTTCCAACGGCCTTTCTCCCACTCATCATCCTCCTTCCTCTTCCTCTCATCCTTCACTGTTGTCGCCCTCTTTCCTCTTCTATTCTCCCTCCTGTTTATTTCTCCTCCCCTCTTTATGTGTCTGTCTTCCTTTCTCTCTTCTCATTCTGCCATCCTCCCTCCTTCAGTATCGTCCTCCCATCCATCGTTATGCCTCCCTCCTTTCTTCTCTCCCTCTTTCCCGCCTCCCTTTTCTCCCTCCTTCCTTCTCTACCTCTACCCTTCCCCAGTCCTTCCTCGTATCCTCCCTACTTCCCTGTTCAGTGCTACGAAATTCTCAACCTCATCAAAACCCAGTTAACGTGCATCTTTGTACGCATGCAGACACAAGTTTATGAAAGGTAAACTTCTGTCTCACGAATCTCTGGAAGTTCTACGACAGTGTAACAGAGGATAAACAGAAAAGAGAGGGATGGATAGACTGCGTATATATCTGGTCTATAAAAGGCATCAGACGCATTCCTCCATAAAAGATAAGTCTGCAAACAAGAATACCAAAGCAATTTTAATAAAATACTTCAAGGAATCAAGAAACGTTTGAATAAAATGGTGTATTTTCGGCAAGTATGTATATAAGCACAAGCTACAGAACAAGCTTTCATAGAGGTAACGTTTCGCTGCGTGTAGAGTAGCGTTTATCAACATGTGGTAAAAAGGTTGAGAAACGCTGTTGTAAAGATTTTTGAATAACCAAATCATAAAAACACGACTGCAAACTACAGAACGGGTGGACCTGTGAGTTCAAACTCTACCCATTTCGTGATTTGATGGATTTATAAAGTTTACACAGAGCGAATCGTTGTCCTAATGAAAGTTCGTTCTGGAAATTGTCTCTGTCTTCAAGGAATATCGGAGCGGAAGGTGATAGAAGCTGATGGTACGGGAATAATGATGTTCCACAAGATTACGTACCGACACTAAAGAGAGTGAGTCCTGTGTATCTCTGCAGACGACGTGAAACTAATGAGGAAAGTATAAACTAGAAAAGACTAGAGAGTTTCAGTACAGGCAGACCTGGACATTTTTTAGGGATATTACCAAAAACTGTGATTATTGGACTTAAATAAAAGGAGAAAAACCCACCTACGGAATAATGTTTGGGGAACAGAAACAAAAAAAAAACACAAATGGTAAAAGGTCGTTGAGAAAGAAAGATATGTAAATCGGAATGATGCCTAGGTACCTCACCATACAGTCTCTCAAAACCTTGTACGTGACAGTCAGAGCTGCTAGAGAGTGTACGTTGTACCCGCATTGACCCACACCTTAGCATACATGTGAAGAAACTAAAGAATAATATAACAAGATTCGCCACGAAACTGGTCCCCAGAGCTAAGACTGGCTTATGAAGAGAGGCTCAACCTTACTCCAGTGTTAAGGAGGTAGATCTTGGCAGACTTAATTACGATCTACAAGACACTCGTAGAACTTGACAGAAGAAAACGTAAACAGTTTTACATGAGGGTCTTAAGAAAATGAAGCAAATGAACCACAGTGATTAAAGACAATACTTATTCAGTTAGAGAGTGTTAACGCACTGGAAAAATTGATGGAAGCAGATTCTCTACACAAATTTAACAATACATATGACAGTCAGGAAGACCAAGAATATAACATCACTCTTGGTGAGTAGTTTAGAGGCAAGTCTGGAAAAATAGTTTATAAATAGGTTGGTTCGAGAGCTACGAAGATTAAACTTTTAGAAAAGTCTTAAAGAATTAAAATTTACACCAGTGAAATAGTTAACACCAGGATAGACGTGAAAACTGCGTACAAGACGCTTAGAGATTTTCAGTATCGTTCCCTGGCTGGAACAGTTCACAAATAACTTACATTTACAAGAGGAAATTTTAGACAGCGTTTCACTTACTTCTACGCGACGTTTCGTAACGGTGTCGACAGTTTCTCCTTTAAAGTGTGGATTGTTTCTGAATCTTTCTGCTGCTTGTTCATGTCTGCTGCTCTTCACTTGTTACCTGTCATACGTTTGTTGTCGATATCGAACTTTATATTCAAGTCTAATAATGTCATAGTTAAATTTAATCAATTGTTTTACCCATATCACGTAAATGTATTTGGTCACGATTTTGTCATAGCAACAAATTTCAGTATATATCCTTATATATTCTTTTCCCTAATTTTAACTGATTATATCTCTTAATAATAATAATAATAATAATAATAATAATAATTGTTATAATTAAAGCAAACCTATTCATATACTAGAATTTCATCGTCACATTTCTTAAGAGTTCGCTTTATAGAGGGAAAAAATATATTTTGATTTGCAAGGTTCTTTTATTATTGTTAAATGTTTATCAATGTTTTCTGCTAATAATAACATCAATAAGTTCTGTTTATTCGTATGTAACTAATTCTTCCATCTTTCAGTAAACATGTACGTGACACATTAACTCTAGCCTTTAACTATACCAACCAGTCATATCAGCTTAAGTTACTTAAAGTTTTCCTGTGGATGACCCTCGCTCGATCTCGCCTCCTTAACCTATTTCGTGATGAAATAGGTTTTCACAGGGTGGACGAGTAAGCCAGTTGAAGCCCTCGATCAAACACATACACACAAGCTTCACTGGGCCATCATTTAGCTAAAATTTGGTTCAGAGGAAAATTTCCCATCTCTGACAAGCGAAATAACATCCCTGGTCTTCCTCAAGCCTTCCCCTTCCATCTCCTTCATCTATCCCTCCTCTGCATGTCACACATATTAAGCCTTCCTGTAAAACTCGACCATCTCTAGTGATTGCTAATTCGTTTAAGTTTAGGCAATCTGCATATGAACAGATTTCTACCACTGTTAGAATTTTCCGAAGGAGAGCGAGAGAGAGAGAGAGAGAGAGAGAGAGAGAGAGAGAGAGAGAGAGAGAGAGAGAGAGAGAGAGAGAGAGAGAGAGAGAGAGAGAGAGAGAGAGAGATGTAGAGCTGATGTAGGTAACAGCTCTTAGCTTGCCAATAAAGTTAGGAATCCTTAACCTGTAAATAGCTGTCAATAAAGCTAGGGATCCTTAACCTTGTCAAACCCTGTGTAAAAAAAAAAAAAAAAAAAAAAAAAAAAAAAAAAAAAAAAAAAAAAAAAAAAAGAGAGAGAGAACGACAGACACAGACACAGACACACATCAAGAGCGAGCCAGGACCAGTCTTTTATTTTTTTTTAGTCGTCTTGCTTGAAAGATTCGCCACATAAAATTTGATTCTGCATTAATTATAAAGTGTGACATACTTGTCACCTCGCAGCCCAACGTGACGGAAGGCTTCATTGTTTTCATGTTCAGCCAGGCTGTTTCTTTCAGTGGCCTGCTGGTTCACGCACCAGTTATAGTTTAGTTGCCTGGAGATGATTTTGGTGGTCACCGCCCCCTCGGCCCGGTCCCAGACCAGGTCTTCTGGTCTGGGACTGGGCTGTTAGCAACTACAGCACGCACCAGGCTGTTAACGCTACCTGCACGCAGTTCTCCTGGAGACAACAAAGTGTCTGAAGGGAGGTTCTTGAAATTTTTTGCTTTCTTTACAGTTAGTGAGTTCTGTTAGTGTAATGGTTTCACCTCTGTTTTTCACGGAGTATTTTGCACCATCTGCCTAGCCTCGTGCATTCTTTAGGATTAATTTCGGTGTGCAGAATTCGGATCAATTCCTACACAATTTTCCAAGAGTAAATGATGTATCTTTCTGGCATACGTTCCATGGACTTCGTGTATTCCCAGTCGACAGCAGTGACTGTAAAACAGTTCTCCATGCACTAACTGGATCCTTGTGTGTGTTCCACACTCTTGACTTGTCTACGTCTCACTCGCCTCTCATTCCAGGACATTATAGATTTCTAAGCAACCCAACCTATAGTAGGACCTCTCAGTTCGTCAGAGCTGTCAATAACGAAGAGATGTCGTTATAACTTTACTCTGATATGCTAATTCCTCAAGTGTCAGACCTTGGCCAACTTCGTGACCAACAAGAACACAGCTAGTTAAGAAAAAAAGATTCATCAAAATTCATTCGACGCTCCGCTAACTCTCCATTGAGCTGTATAGAGAATATTTAAGAGAACATTACCGAAAGTTGAGTCTTGTGGGTTGACTCCAGCCGAAGTGTTGTAGACGACTGCAGCAGTAGTGTTGTAGACGACTGCAGCAGTAGTGTTGTAGACGACTCTAGCAGTAGTGTTGTAGATGACTCCAGCAGTAGTGTTGTAGACGACTGCAGCAATAGTGTTGTAGACGACTCCAGCAGTAGTGTTGTAGACGACTGCAGCAATAGTGTTGTAGACGACTCCAGCAGTGGTGTTGTAGACGACTCCAGCAGTAGTGTTGTAGACGACTCCAGCAGTAGTGTTGTAGATGACTCCAGCAGTAGTGTTGTAGACGACTGCAGCAATAGTGTTGTAGACGACTCCAGCAGTGGTGTTGTAGACGACTCCAGCAGCAGTGTTGTAGATGACTCCAGCAGTAGTGTTGTAGACGACTCCAGCAGTAGTGTTGTAGACTACTGCAGCAATAGTGTTGTAAACGACTCCAGCAGTAGTGTTGTAGACGACTCCAGCAGTAGTGTTGTAGACGACTCCAGCAGTAGTGTTGTAGACGACTCCAGCAATAGCGTTGTAGACGACTCCAGCAGTAGTGTTGTAGATGACTGCAGCAATAGTGTTGTAGACGACTCCAGCAGTGGTGTTGTAGACGACTCCAGCAGCAGTGTTGTAGACGACTCCAGCAGTAGTGTTGTAGACGACTCCAGCAGTAGTGCTGTAGACGACTCTGGCAGTAATGTTGTAGACGACTCTGGCAGTAATGTTGTAGATGATTCCAGCAATAGTGTTGTAGACGACTCCAGCAGTAGTGTTGTAGACGACTCCAGCAATAGTGTTGTAGAAGACTCAGCAATAGTGTTGTAGACGATTCCAGCAGTAGTGTTGTAGACGACTCCAGCAGTAGTGTTGTAGACGACTCAAGCAGTAGTGTTGTAGATGACTTCAGCAGTAGTGTTGTAGAAGACTCCAGCAGCAGTGTTGTAGACGACTTCAGCAGTGGTGTGGATAACACCAGCAGTGGTGGTGTAGATAACACCAGCAGTGGTGTGGATAACACCAGCAGTGGTGGTGTAGATAACACCAGCAGTGGTGTGGATAACACCAGCAGTGGTGTTGTGGATAACACCAGCAGTGGTGTTGTGGATAACACCAGCAGTGGTGTTGTGGATAACACCAGCAGTGGTGTTGTGGATAACACCAGCAGTGGTGTTGTGGATAACACCAGCAGTGGTGTTGTGGATAACACCAGCAGTGGTGTTGTGGATAACACCAGCAGTGGTGTTGTGGATAACACCAGCAGTGGTGTGGATAACACCAGCAGTGGTGTTGTGGATAACACCAGCAGTGGTGTTGTGGATAACACAAGCAGTGGTGTTGTGGATAACACCAGCAGTGGTGTTGTGGATAACACCAGCAGTGGTGTTGTGGATAACACCAGCAGTGGTGTTGTGGATAACACCAGCAGTGGTGTTGTAGATAACACCAGCAGTGGTCTTGTGGATTGTTCCAGCAGTGGTCACAGATGCCAGCTGGTATTCAACCTCGACTGACTAATCTGCACTGTGTCGTTCTCTTCCAGGAAACTCAATGCAAGGAAAAGGGAGGTGAGAAAGAAAATATTTTTTTTTTTTATGATTATTAAAGCTGATGTAAGGACAGGAAAGCAGACAACCAGAATGCGCAAGGATGGGGGGAGCAGAGAAGCAAATAAAAAGAACTCTTGGAAATTGATATGTAAACACAACCTCAGCTGCTAGTTGAGTTGCATCTTGGAATATGACCTGACTGATTGTTGGCTTAAGTTAGGTGACTGAGCTGATGAGAGAGTGGGGAGGGGTGAAGCTAGGTCGTTTCCGGGCTCCATTAAGTCCCATTATCGGGAGGAATTATAATTGGGAAATTTGTTACTGATTGTATTATATGGAAGGTCTATTATCACAAGTTTGGGGAAGAGATTTAATGGAATTTGGAGGACTTAATCGACTTGGGGTAAGGTGGTGTGTGTGTGTGTCTGCGTGCGTATATGTGCAACGTTCTGGCCGTCTGTCTACATTTATGTCTTTGTTTTCATGTGTGTTTATATGTTGCTTGGTTTCTCTCTCTCTCTCTCTCTCTCTCTCTCTCTCTCTCTCTCTCTCTCTCTCTCTCTCTCTCTCTCTGTCTCACTCTGTCTCTCTGTCTCACTCTGTCACTTTTGTTAAGTATCCCTGCAACTCAGCCAAGAGTATTATATACATCTATTTCCATGGGGAAGTGGAACAGAATTTTTCCTCCGTAAGCCATGCGTGTCGTAAGAGACGACTAAAATGCCGGGAGCAAGGGGCCAGTAACCGCTTCTCCTATACACATTACTGAAGTTAAAAAGAGAAACTTTCGTTTTTCTTTTTAGGTCACCCTGCCTCAGTGGGATATGGCCGATTTGTTGGAAATATATATATATATATATATATATATATATATATATATATATATATATATATATATATATATATATATATATATATATATATATGTGTGTGTGTGTGTGAGCGTAAAGTAAAATGTACACTGGTGGAAGTACAATATACACTGAAGAGAAGATGAGTTGGGAGTTGTTGATAGTGCCAAGTTACTGTAACAGTGCGTGTCATTGTCCTTTACCTTTGATATACCTTTGAAGAATTTCGAGAGTATATCTACTCGTCTGGTGCTCGCCTGGTCAACCAGGCTGTTGCTGCTGGAGGCCCGCTGCCCCACATATCCATCACAGCCTGGTTGATCTGGCACCTGGTGAATCATAAGCTTTTGCCTGGGTTACAAGATCAGCTAGACGACCCGACCAGCGTCCAGAGTTCATCCGGTATAAGTACTTGGGAGAGGATGGTTCCTTGGTTTATTAGGGTAGAAAAAAACTGTCGAATACCTGCACAACACCGGTCAAGGTTATATTACTCCTTAACGTAGGAAGTATATCGAAATCTGCTTAAAATGATATATACATCTCTCTGATTATGTACTCATAAGCGAATATACATAGAGAGATATTTACTTCTCTTTATATATCCAAAGTGAGGCATTAAATATTATTATCCTGAAGCTGCGTATAATATTTTTTCCGTAATCTTTATGACTTTTATGATATAAAATTCTATATATTAAAACAAGAATTCGATAAATATTAAAAAAAAAACACGAATTCGATATATAATGATAAGCAGTTTATCATGGATAGTAAATAAAAGAGCGTCGGTAAAGCGACGTTGACACAGGAGTTCGATATATAACGAAAAACATATTTTACTGATAAAAACGATATTCTGGATATAAAATAAGAAACCTGAATACGAAGTAATTACTTTTCCATGTGTTAATTGTTTTTAAAGTTACATTTAATCTAGATGATAATTGTTTTAAAATTTGATTTCAACGTATTGCATGAATTTTTTGCTGCAATAAGTTCTGATGATCCTCAATGTAGAGAGAAGTTATCTCAGATAATTACTGGTAAGTTACATCACTCTAGCCTCAGTGA
>NC_091329.1:17894601-17979601 GCF_038502225.1 Cherax quadricarinatus | reverse complement strand
TGTCTGTCTCTCTTTTTAAAAATTGGGACTACATTTGCCATTTTCCATACCTCAGGGAGTTGCCCAGTTTCAAATGATATGTTGAAGATCTTTGTTAATGGCTCACACAATATCTCTGCTCCCTCTTTAAGGACCCATGGAGAGATGTTGTCTGGTCCCACCGCCTTTGAGGTGTCAAGTTTGCATAGCAGCTTCTTCACCTCCTCCTTGGTTATATGTACCTCATCCAGCACTTGCAGGTGTGCCCCCCTGTTCTGATTTCCTGGAGTCCTACTGGTTTCCATTGTAAATACCTCTTTAAATCTTGTGTTGAGCTCCTGACATATATCTCGATCGTTTCTTGTGAATTCCCCATCACCCTTCCTCAGTCTGATTACCTGGTCCTTGACTGTTGTTTTCCTCCTGATGTGGCTGTACAACAGCTTCAGGTCAGTCTTTACTTTTGATGCTATGTCATTTTCATATTGTCTCTGAGCCTCCCTTCTTATCTGTGCATATTCGTTTCTGGCTCTTTGGCTAATTTCTTTATTTTCCTGAGTTCTCTGTCTTCTGTACTTTTTCCATTCTCTAGTACACCTAGTTTTTGCCTCCCTACACCTTTGGGTGAACCAAGGATTCGTTCTGTTCTTCCCATTATTTCTGTTTCCCTTGGGAACAAACCTCTCCTCTGCCTCCTTGCATTTTGTTGCCACATAGTCCATCATTTCTTGTACTGGTTTTCCTGTCAGTTCCCTCTCCCACTGAATGTCTTGAAGGAAGTTCCTCATGCCTGAGTACTTCCCCCTTTTGTAGTTTGGTTTTTCCCAGCCTATTTCTGCTACTCTCTCCACTTGGAGCTCAACTATGTAGTCAAAGCACAGAACCACATGATCACTAGCTCCCAGGGGCCTTTCATACATGCTACCCTCGATGTCCGAACTACTCAAGGTGAATACAAGGTCCAGTCTTGCTGGTTCATCGTCTCCTCTCTCTCTGGTAGTGTCTCTAACATGTTGATGCATGAGGTTTTCCAGTACCATATCCATCATCTTGGCTCTCCATGTTTCGGGACCCCCATGGGGCTCTAGGTTTTCCCAGTCAATCTCCTTGTGATTGAAATCACCCATAACTAGTAACTTTGCTCCCCCCATGTGTGCTCTCCTGGCCACCTCGGCTAGTGTGTCGATCATTGCTCTGTTGCTCTCATCATATTCTTCTCTTGGCCTCCTGCAGTTCTGTGGTGGTTTGTACATTACTGCAATTATCACCTTATGTCCCTCAGACTGGATTGTTCCTACTAAGTAGTCCCTTTCGCCCGTGCCATCCATTCCTTCCATTTTCTCAAAACCCCACTGGTTTTTAATGAGCAGTGCAACTCCTACTTCCCCTCTCCTCCCTATGTCTTTCCTGAGGATTTGATATCCGGATGGAAAGATTGAATCTGTTATTATTCTGGTGAGTTTTGTTTCTGTGAGTGCTATTTTATGTCTGGGGATGTCTCCTTGATTCTTTCGTGCCACTCCTCATACTTGTTTGTTATTCCATCTGCATTTGTATACCACACCTTCAACTTCTTTTCTAAGACTGTGGTCTGGGAGGTGTACTGGGGTTGGGGATGTGGGAGACCTGGTAAGGAACTATGGGTTGTTGCTGTGGGGGTGGAGTTTGTAATGTAGTGGGTGGGGGCATTGAATGTGGCATGGGTGTTTTGATTTAGAGTGTTTGGTTGCACTGGGGTTGACCTGGTTGGGAGGCTTCTATAGGAAGTTGTGAGGGAGGCTGTATTTGATCTTCTTCCTGGGTCTGGGATCTCCTGTCTGTCTTCTCCATCCCCTCTCTTTCCTCCTTTCGCCTTTGTATCATCTCTCTCAGTTTTTGCCTTTCTTCTTGTGTTCTGTCGCGGTCGAGATACACCTTCCTGTATGCCGGCATGTACCTTAATCGTGCTTTCTCCTGCAGGATCCTGTTCCGAGTCGCTTCTGCCTTGAAGGTCACTTTCGCTGGCCGGGTTCTTTTTTTTACAAACCCCCCTATTCTCCGAAAATTTTCCAGCTGGGTCATGTCATCTTCTCCTATTGCTTTCATGATGCTTTCAATTGCTTTTTTTTCCCCTTGTTTTCTTGCTTCATATGTTTTCCCTTCAACTTCCTGGAGCCCATACACAAAGACTGACCTCACCCTTTCATTCTCCCACTGTATATCCCTGTGTATCCCCTCATTTAATTTGGTTTCCTCCACTGCAGCTTTCCTTTCTTCAGTTTCACTGGCTAATGTACTTGGGCTCAGTGGCCTGTCATTTTCCCTTCTCGGCTTTCCTTGGGCCCTGTTGTTGTCTGTTAGGGCCTCCACATAAAGCTTAGCTCTTTCATTTACTACAGTCTCCTCTGATAGAGCCTCTCCATGCAGTTGTGCTCCTTCTTTCCCTACTGTCCCCTTATTTGTGGCTGAGGTAGCAGTCTCTGTTGTCAATCCCAAAATGTTCTTTAGTTCTTTAGGCTGTTTCAGATTTTTCAGTTCCTCTTCTAAACTCTGTATCCTGGCCTCTGCTGCTTTGACATGTACCTCCCACTTCCTGCTTTCCATAACTATCCTCTCTTCCATTCTCATGCTAAGTTCTTCTATTTTCTTTTCCCATTCATGATCCCTTTTTATGAGCTCTGCTGCCCAATCTTCCTTTGCAGCTTCCTCCTCCTGTCCCTTGGTTTTTCTTGTTGCTCTCTGGCAACCCATTTTTGTTTTATCCTGATTGCCTCAGAGTGGGAAACCTATGTAGTTCTGTATGTTATGTTAGTAGTGTGTATGTGAGAGTGTGGGGGGGGGAGGTAGTGAAGGAACTGTGGCTATGTGAGAGAGGAGTGGGGAGGGGTGGGGAGGGGGAGGGTGAACGAGTGTGTGTGTGTGTGTGTGTGTGTGTGTGTGTGTGTGTGTGTGTGCGTGTGTGTGTGCGTGTGTGTGTGCGTGTGTGTGTGTGTGTGTGTGTGTGTGTGTAATTTTGTGTGAAATTATGTGTGGGTTTATTATGTACTGACCTGACCCCCATTCTCCTGGGACTTGACCTGCACGTACTTAGTGTGTGTGTGTGTGTGTGTGTGTGTGTGTGTGTGTGTGTACTCACCTAGTTGAGGTTGCGGGGGTCGAGTCCGAGCTCCTGGCCCCGCCTCTTCACTGATCGCTACTAGGTCACTCTCCCTGAGCCGTGAGCTTTATCATACCTCTGCTTAAAGCTATGTATGGATCCTGCCTCCACTACATCGCTTCCCAAACTATTCCACTTACTGACTACTCTGTGGCTGAAGAAACACTTCCTAACATCCCTGTGATTCATCTGTGTCTTCAACTTCCAACTGTGTCCCCTTGTTACTGTGTCCAATCTCTGGAACATCCTGTCTTTGTCCACCTTGTCAATTCCTCTCAGTATTTTGTATGTCGTTATCATGTCCCCCCTATCTCTCCTGTCCTCCAGTGTCGTCAGGTTGATTTCCCTCAACCTCTCCTCGTAGGACATACCTCTTAGCTCTGGGACTAGTCTTGTTGCAAACCTTTGCACTTTCTCTAGTTTCTTTACGTGCTTGGCTAGGTATGGGTTCCAAACTGGTGCCACATACTCCAATATGGGCCTAACGTACACGGTGTACAGGGTCCTGAATGATTCCTTATTAAGATGTCGGAATGCTGTTCTGAGGTTTGCTAGGCGCCCATATGCTGCAGCAGTTATTTGGTTGATGTGCGCTTCAGGAGATGTGCCTGGTGTTATACTCACCTTAAGATCTTTTTCCTTGAGTGAGGTTTGTAGTCTCTGGCCCCCTAGACTGTGTGTATGTGTGTGTGTATGTGCGTGTGTGTATGTGTGTGTGTGTGTGTGTGTGTGTGTGTGTGTGTGTGTGTATGTGTGTGTGTATATATGTGTGTGTATGTGCATGTGTATGTGTATGTGTGTGTGTGTGTGTGTGTGTGTGTGTATTCGCCTAGTTAGTTACCATTTTGTCCTAATACAGGTGTGTGTGTATGTGTGTATGAGGGGGAGATACTGTTAATACATACCAGTAATTCTGGGTTATAAAAAGTGGAAATTGCTACTAGGGTCTAAAGCTTCTATGAGTGTCTGCCCTTGTGTGTGTGTGTGTGTGTGTGAGGGAGGGATGGTTAGGGGGGGTAGGTTGTGTGTGTGTGTGTGTGTGTGTGTGTGTAATTATGTGTCGAATTATGTGTGGGTTTATTATGTGTCTGAAAAGTGGTCGCTTGTGTCCACAACCTCTTGTGACCTGACTCCCACCCTCCTGGGACTTACGCTCACCTGCTTACAATGTTGCCTATGCCTGACCTGCCACCTAGGTTATAGTAAGTTAATCGCCTTGTTCAATGGATTACCAATTGCTATTCCTTATTGAATACTTGAGTGCCTATTCTTTATCGTGCTATGTTAGACCATTCACATTCAGCTTGGTGGTTAATTGAACCTGGAACCCCACACCCAAACAACCACTCATAGGTGGATACAGTACTTGTAGTGTAGCTGTAGCAGCCTGTAGATTGTCCTGCTCGATGTGACGTCCTGGCGTAGATCCAGCTCGATGTGACGTCCTGGCGTAGATCCACCTCAATTTCTTCTCGTTAATAATGTACCCTATTCACTGTATTTCTCTCACTGGTCACAGGATTGTTTCACTTTATTATCTTTCTTGGGTGACACTTGACAACGTCGCGTTACCACCCACACTAGCCTGCCCACTCTGCGCCACAACGTTTTTATTTTCTAGATCACTTACAAAATTGTGGCTCTCACCACACTTATGTGGCTCAGGCAGATTAAAAATCACTTCTAGGATTGTTCACTACCCTGAGACACTTAGCAACCCTTGCAGAACACTTGGGTAGCCCTCAAAAACACTTATATTCCCGGAGCACGGAAGGCGTGACTCGCGCGCTCGCTGTCCCTGCTGTGTGTGTGTGTGTGTGTGTTTTGGGTAGGTGCTGGGAGTGTGTGTGTGTGTGTGTTTTGGGTAGGTGCTGTGTGGGTGTGTGTGTGAGTGCTGGGTAGGTGCTGGGTGTGTGCTGGGTGTGTGCTGGGTGGGTGCTGGGTGCGTGCTGGGTTTGTGCTGGGTGTGTGCTGGGTGGATGGGTGTTGATATGGACCCGCTTTATCTTTAATGTCATTCTTCTGCGTTACATTTGAGTTGGAAACCGTGGATGGGATTTAATTTTTGTCTGGGTCCCGTTCAAGTATGCTGCGGATTTTTCTGTGTCTCCTGTGACATTATTCGTAAGATTTTCCCCCCAGAGATTTTTCAACATCGAGCTGCTTTTCACTCCTCTGGGACACTGTCTCTAATCTCCTCTAACCAGTTGCCTGCCTCTAGTCTCTCCTACCTTGTGATACACTACCTCTTTTCTCTTCTTATTTTTTTATGTAGCCTTCAGCTCTCTCTACTCTGTAGTACGCTGCCTGCAGTGTCTTCTGCTATGCTGCCTGCAGTGTCTTCTGCTACACTGCCTGCAGTGTCTTCTGCTACGCTGCCTGCAGTGTCTTCTGCTACGCTGCCTGCAGTGTCTTCTGCTACGCTGCCTGCAGTGTCTTCTGCTATGCTGCCTGTAGTGTCTTTTGCTACGATGCCTGCAGTGTCTTTTGCTACGCTGCCTGCAGTGTCTTCTGCTACGCTGCCTGCTGTGTCTTCTGCTACGCTGCCTGCAATGTCTTCTGCTACGCTGCCTGCAGTGTCTTCTGCTACACTGTCTGCAGTGTCTTCTGCTACGCTGCCTGCAGTGTCTTCTGCTACACTGTCTGCAGTGTCTTCTGCTACGCTGCCTGCAGTGTCTTCTGCTACGCTGCCTGCAGTGTCTTCTGCTACGCTGCCTGCAGTGTCTTCTGCTACGCTGCCTGCAGTGTCTTCTGCTACGCTGCCTGCAGTGTCTTCTGCTACACTGTCTGCAGTGTCTTCTGCTACGATGCCTGCAGTGTCTTCTGCTACGCTGCCTGCTGTGTCTTCTGCTACGCTGCCTGCAATGTCTTCTGCTACGCTGCCTGCAGTGTCTTCTGCTACGCTGCCTGCAGTGTCTTCTGCTACGCTGCCTGCAGTGTCTTCTGCTACGCTGCCTGCAATGTCTTCTGCTACGCTGCCTGCAGTGTCTTCTGCTACACTGTCTGCAGTGTCTTCTGCTACGATGCCTGCAGTGTCTTCTGCTACGCTGCCTGTAGTGTCTTCTGCTACGCTGCCTGCAGTGTCTTCTGCTACACTGTCTGCAGTGTCTTCTGCTACGCTGCCTGCAGTGTCTTCTGCTACACTGTCTGCAGTGTCTTCTGCTACGCTGCCTGCAGTGTCTTCTGCTACGCTGCCTGCAGTGTCTTCTGCTACGCTGCCTGCAGTGTCTTCTGCTACACTGCCTGCAGTGTCTTCTGCTACGCTGCCTGCAGTGTCTTCTGCTACACTGCCTGCAGTGTCTTCTGCTACATTGCCTGCAGTGTCTTCTGCTACACTGCCTGCAGTGTCTTCTGCTACACTGCCTGCAGTGTCTTCTGCTACGCTGCATCCGGTCTTCACATTTCCTACAGTCTGCTCTGTTTCACTATAATGATCATCGTCTTCGGTCATATACCTTAGATATTAACTGTTGTCTTCCTTTTAATGTGGCTGAACCAATGTTCAGTCTTTGCTTTGTCTTCTGTATCTTATTGTAATTACTTGTTCAGTACCTAAATAGTTGCAATGTTTTTTTGTTCCTTGTTCTCCTGTTTTTCTTTCTTTTCCTTACTGCCGAATGATTGTTGTTTTTATTTTAATTGGGAATCGCTAAACCTGTAGGGGTCATTGAGCTCTTGGCGAATGAAAGGTGATAAGTTTGATCACAGGAGGTGGAAGAAAGCTAAAACTGAGCTAAAACTGAGCTAAAACTGAGCTAAAATTCTTTGTGTCCCGTGGCTTGGTTGGCAGCGCTCTCACCTCGTACACTGAGTGTCCGTGGTTCAATCCACGGCATGGATGGAAACGTTGAGCATGTTTCCTTACACCTGTTGTCCCTGTTCTCCTACCAGTCAGCAGGTACCTGTGTGTTAGTCGACTGGTATGGGTCGCATCCTGGGGACAAGATTACAAGACCCCCAATGGAAATAAGACAGACAGTCCTCGATGACGCACTGACAGTCTTGGATTATCCTTAGTGGCTAACCCTCCTGGTTAAAAATCCGAACAATTCTAATGTTTCTTGTCTGTTTTCCTTGAGGCAAGGATGAGACTGTCGCTTCCTAGCATTTTCGGGTGAAAATTTGCATAATTTCTTGTGATTCACCTACTGAGTTGTTTTCGTCTGCTGTAGCTAAGATTATTCTCGTGTCTTCGTGATTACCTCTGCCGGAAAATTGTTACGCATTTTCTTCTCTCTGGATAAAGACGCAGCGCCAACAAGTGGTAAACAGACAGTGCAGTGATGTTTTTATTGATAGAACGTTTTACCCTGCGAGTGAGCTTTGTCGAGTACATCTGGTGAAGTTGATGAAGTCCACTTGTGGGTGAAATGTTGCAGCAATGAAGACTTCAGTGCATTGCCAAATTACTTCTTCATGATATATCCTTTCAATCCTATCAAGTTAACTTTTTGAATCCAAATGAAAACTTTCTTTGGACTCCTCATATCTGTGCACACCTTTCCATCATCATCCATGCGTGATCATCACTCTATCTTCACTCTCTATTTCCTGAGTTTATTACAGTTTGAGCATTTCTGCGAGAACCTATTATAGTTAAAATGATAACAGAAATTCCTGAGCGTTTTCATTCGTCCACACACTTCATGAGGAGCTACAGAGAAGAATGAATAAAGGAGAGGACTTTTCATAGGTTTTCAATGAAGACGTTGCTTTATCTAGGCTCTTTTTTGCGAGTTTATGATGCTCTAAGTGTCTATGATATTATGGCTATACGTTTATAATGTTCTGTTTAGGAGATTGACACTGTGTTAACAGATCTGTGATGCTCTGTCTACGTATATATGAGGCACAAATTTGTGACGATTTCTTTACGTGTCTTCGGGGCTGACGTTTTCTTTACGTGTCTTCGGGGATGACGTTTTCTTTACGTGTCTTCGGGGCTGACGTTTTCTTTACGTGTCTTCGGGGCTGACGTTTTCTTTACGTGTCTTCGGGGCTGACGTTTTCTTTACGTGTCTTCGGGGCTGACGTTTTCTTTACGTGTCTTCGGGGCTGACGTTTTCTTTACGTGTCTTCGGGGCTGACGTTTTCTTTACGTGTCTTCGGGGCTGACGTTTTCTTTACGTGTCTTCGGGGCTGGCGTTTTCTTTACGTGTCTTCGGGGATGACGTTTTCTTTGCGTGTCTTCGGGGCTGACGTTTTCTTTACGTGTCTTCGGGGCTGACGTTTTCTTTACGTGTCTTCGGGGCTGACGTTTTCTTTACGTGTCTTCGGGGCTGACGTTTTCTTTACGTGTCTTCGGGGCTGACGTTTTCTTTACGTGTCTTCGGGGCTGACGTTTTCTTTACGTGTCTTCGGGGCTGACGTTTTCTTTACGTGTCTTCAAGGATGAAGTTTTCTTTACGTGTCTTCGGGGCTGACGTTTTCTTTACGTGTCTTCAGGGATGACGTTTTCTTTACGTGTCTTCGGGGCTGACGTTTTCTTTACGTGTCTTCGGGGATGACGTTTTCTTTACGTGTCTTCAGGGATGACGTTTTCTTTACGTGTTTTCAGGGATGACGTTTTCTTTACGTGTCTTCGGGGCTGACGTTTTCTTTACGTGTCTTCGGGGCTGACGTTTTCTTTACGTGTCTTCGAGGCTGACGTTTTCTTTACGTGTCTTCGGGGCTGACGTTTTCTTTACGTGTCTTCGGGGCTGACGTTTTCTTTACGTGTCTTCAAGGATGACGTTTTCTTTACGTGTCTTCGGGGCTGACGTTTTCTTTACGTGTCTTCGGGGCTGACGTTTTCTTTACGTGTCTTCAAGGATGACGTTTTCTTTACGTGTCTTCGGGGCTGACGTTTTCTTTACGTGTCTTCGGGGCTGACGTTTTCTTTACTTGTCTTCGGGGCTGTCTATGTCTATGAGTTATTAAGAGTGACCTGGTTTTGGGCTCTTCCTACCACCTTGTTTAAGAATAACAAATAAAAGAAAAATAACTTTCCTGTGGTGAGTTTTTTACGAAAGTTCGTGTTTATTTTAGGAATGTTTACTTTATAAACCAACTAATGTACAATAAAGTTAATTGAATAAAATCCATTATATGATCTGAATAGTTTATAAAGTTCATAAATCTAATATATGATTATATATAAAAAAAAATTTCCACAGGTAAGCGCTCAAGGGATACAATTATTTTTTCTGCAATATATCTGAGAGCAAATGAATGAAAAGCAATTAATGAACTTTTAGAATTCAGTTTTGTTTACAAAGTTCATTAAAGCTAAATTATGATGTGCAATAAAGCTTAATTAGGCGGAGTTAAATTAATAAATGCAAGTCAGCGAGACGTTTATAGCAACCAACTCTATACTCTCTAAAAAAAAAGTGGGTGCCTTGATACCAGTAATGAGCTCTTGATCCAAGGAAATGCAACTAACCTTCCCTTCCTTGGCTCAGACTTCGTCACATCCCTTGATCCCAGGAGCTGCCCCGTGAATGATAATCTATAATAATTAAATCGGAATAATAAACGATTAATTTTTGTGAAGAAAAGGTAAGTAGTTGTTCGATGCACATAAAATACTCTGATTATTTTTCAGGAATGTCAAAAGAATGGTATACACGGTCTTATATACGACATGTACTATGCCTATTTTGGAGAGTGTGTCGGCAGCAAGGGACACCCCCTTTCCCCTCTCCTGATAAACCGTGTTAAGAAACTAGAAAACGTGCTGAGCTATCCAATAAAAGTAGTCCCAGAGCTAATGAAAATAAGTTATGAAGGAAGATTAAAGGAAACGAAACGTATTACATCAGAGGACAGAAGGTGGAAGATGACTGTCATCCTACAAGCAACAGTAGACATTTTATTATTACGACACTTCAGCCACAAAATCCTTGGTAAAGCTTCTTGTAGTTGAGACGTTTTAGCAGTGACATGTCTTCTTTTCCCATTCGTGTCTTTGTTGACCGGGAGAGAAGAATCAGGGAAGACATAACGATATAAAACATCCTTAAGTGGACTTGATAGGAATAGACTTCGAGAGGTGAGGAACAGATTCACGACTACACAGATGAAAATTAAAGATTATCGGCTATATCACTGCCAAATGCAGCTGTCAAGGCAAGTATAATTTGGTCATTTTCTCTAGGTTAATGAAAACTACATTTACAGAAGTTTATGTAAACTGTAAACTCCTGGATTCTTTCAATGATATTTTATTCCACAGTCTTGTGAATTGGTTTTAGGCCTGGTCACAGACCGGGCCGCGGGGGCGTTGACCCCCGAAACTCTCTCCAGGTAAACTCCAGACCGCGACTTTAAATTGTCACCTCAGCCCCGGCAACAAGACAGCGAAAGATGTTGCAAACAACAGTGAATTTGATTTGTCAACAAAAGCTACACACCTAGAGTACGAATGCTCTTGCTCTAACATACAATTATAAATACAGTTTATATCGAACCTAGAAATGTTGTGTTTTTCCAAGTAGTCAGAACCGAAAAATAGTTTTGTCGATTTGCATGTCATTAGTATATCCGGGACACGTTATGGTGGTATGGAAGTCTCTCTTTAAACCCGGGTCATGCTTTGGGTTTGTTTAGGACTTTGCTGGAGCAACAGTTGTATAACTGTTGCGTGGCGGATATTTTACATTGCTTGTCTCTTAATTACGACGTTTAAGTAATGCCAGACATTATAAAATTCGGGTCATGGATTTTTCATTCCCCCCTTCTCTCTCTCTCTCTCTCTCTCTCTCTCTCTCTCTCTCTCACTCTCTTTTTCTCTCTTTCACTAACAGCTTTCCCTCCCCTTACTGAAAGCATTTCCCCTTGTACCAAACAAGACGCTGAGAGTTTTAAGTTGATTGTGTCTCTGTTGTGTAAGAAAAAAGTGATGGGGGGGGGAAAGGGATACGAACAAGGGGGAAGTAATGGAAAATGCACAGAGCAGATAACCTTACAGTACACATCCGGACTGTTTGTAAAGAAAAGCTGAGTACTGTCTGGCTAAGTTTAGTTCTGTCTATATTGTTGAGGGAAAGGTAGTGGACACAAAGGGGTTATGTTAGTGGCATGACTCGTCGACAGATATGATAAAAGACAGACGATGTTTCGCTCTCAGAAGAACGAAACATTTGTAAATAAATGGTTTGCTCTGTACATGGTATCGTCTTGCAATGGCTTACCTCAGCCAGTAATGAAATAAAGGCACAGGTAATGATGAGACTTTTACTGTGGCAAATTTTGGTTTATGAAGAGTATAATCAAGAAAAAAAACTCTGAGTTGAGCAAAACGTTGCAGCAATAAAAGCTTGTTATATACTTAAGACAAGATATTAAAGCATAAGGCTCTCTTCACCATCTTCGCTCCCATTGTTCACATTGGGGTGTGAAGAAGCAATATTTGATGACTGAATTTAATATCGAAAGGAGTCATGTAAAGGAGATTTGGAAAGTGGAAGCAGACAGAAAAAAACCTTATCAACCTACAGAGGATCAAATAAAAGCATAGATTACATTGCTGGAGGAATTCATGACGTATAGTAATATATTTCGTAAATCTCCTCTCTGTAATGTAATTTTATGTAATTGAGACTGAAAACGTACTTCCAAAATTGAATAGCACGTAGAAGGCCTTTCTATTACGTATTCAATTTTGGAAGTACTTTTTCAGTTGCGTTTACCAAAAAAATCACACTATATAAAAGGGCTTTATAAGATGGGAAAGCCAAATAAATTATTTACTTTATATTTATTCTAATTTAAAAAAATTATGCTACAGTATTCTGCACGTTCGTAATAAAATAGTCTAAACACGACTTAACATTGCAACCAATGAAGCCTGGAATTTAGGGCAAGTGATATATAGAACGACTAATACCATCGGAAAATTCCCTGGAAGGAATATAAGGCATAGGAAACATTAATTAAAACACGTGTGAAAATGTTCACCCAGTAAACAAATCTGAACCATCAGATCACTGTTTAACACAGCTTTGAATGGAACACTAGTCACTGATCCAGCCAATAGTAGTTTCCTTGGCGCTACTCTTCGGTCCACTGCCATTGATATGATTCTAGGTAAAAAAAATCTCTGACCTCGGGATGACCTGACCTACTCACCAGATGCTTTTCCTTCCTCAACCTCTCCTCCTTGAGATGCTCCCAAGTCTTCGACAGTTCCAAACTCAAGGAATAATATGACATCCATTTGAAGTACATCTTAGAAAGTATACTTAACCTTTCCCTTGAATATGGACACTGGACGCAAGCCTCACGTCCAGTCAAGCTTTGTGGGAAAGGGATACGTAAAGCCTTCCACATTGCAGTGGCTCCCCACCTCGCTGCTCCAATTCAATTCACACAATATACAGGAGTATTTACGGCGATCCACATGCCAGCCAATATAATCTTCGTGGTCAAAACCCTTCCAAAACCAGGCTTGGCATGAGAAGAAAAACTAAGATCAACTTCATCATCTAGAGGAACCTCGCTTCTGCTGGGTATCCGGCTGTGAGACAAACGGCATATTTTTGTCTTATGAATTAATTAAATTTTTGCACCAAGGTATTGGAGGCAGTAGATCATGATAATGAATGCAATATTGCATATTTGCACTTCAGTAAGGGCTTTGATAAAGAGTCACACAGTAGACTGTTGACGAAAGTAGCGACACACGGTATAGGATTGAGGATCGAGGATACTGTGGGCACTGACATTGCCCACGATTGTTATGTAAAAATGGACTGCAGAAATATGTAAAGGGATATAAATAACGTGATGAAAATGTCTAACCAAGTTTGGAATCGAAATAATGGGTTCGAGTTGGAAAAATGTAAGTTTGAGAAAGATATAAGAAAACATTGATTTGGCAAAAAAAAAAGTTGTGAATGAATAGAAAAAACTTACGAGCAGTCATTGAAAATGGATCTTTGAATTACTTTAAAAATAGATTAGTTGGACGTGTTAGTGAGTGGGTGTAGGTGGGTGGGTGAGTTAGACTTGTCTAGCAAAAGCCAGTAGGCCTGTTGCAATGCTGCTCCTGTTCTTATGTTCATAATTGGAGAAGATGTAAGAAAATAAAAGGAGAGGGAAGACGGTAGGAGAAGGAAAATGTAATAAGTAGGAGAAAAACGTATACAGAAGTAAAAGCTCTTAGAAGAAGGAGTATAAGTAAAAGTCTAAAAATATAGAATAAGGAGGGAAGACACTGGGAGAAGAGCATACAGGGTGAGCTGAAAACAGGAATTAGAAGTAATAAATAAGAATCATGAAACGTAATGTAAGAAGTAACAGGGAGGGAGGGGCGAGGGCAGGAAAGTGAGAGAAGAGAGAGAGGAGAAAGAGGAGGAGGAACTGAGAGGGGAATTGTCCAGTATCGCTTCAATTCCTAGGCGGAAGGAGAGCGGGGAATTACAGCGAATTATCGGGAATTACTGAGAATTACTAGCGTTAATGAGAATTATTCCATGTGTGAGAGTTGTTCGCTATCTTGAGAATCTTTGGAATTAATAAGGATTATTGAAATCAGTGGGAAAGATACAACCTAACTTTGTTTTTAGTACTTAATTTGATAGTGTGCACACACACACACACACACACACACACACACGACATTAAATACTGAGAGGAATTGACAAAATGGACAGAAACAAGATGTTCCAGAGACGGGACGCAGCTACAAGGGGTTATAGTTAGAAATTGAAGACTCAGATGAGTCACAGTGATGTTAGGAAGCAGTTCTTCAGTTACAGAGTGGTCAGGAAGTGGAACAGTCTGGCGAGCGATGCGGTGGAGGCAGGAACCATATATAGCTTTAAGACGAGGTATGATAAAGCTCATGGAGCAGGGAGAGAGAGGACCCAGTAGCGTTCAGTGAAGAGGCGGGGCCAGGAGCTGAATCTCGACCTCTGCAACTACAATTAGGTGAGTACAGTTAGGTGAGTACACACACACCACACACAAACACACACACACACACACACACACACACAGTTTGGGAAGCGATGTAGTGGAGGCAGGATCCATTCACAGTTTTAAGCAGAGAAATGATAAAGCTAATGGTGCAGAGTGACCCAGTAGCGGCCAGATTAGAGGCGGGGCCAGGAGCTATAAGTCGACCCCTGCAACCACAACTAGGTGAGCACGCGCGCACACACACACACACACACACACACACACACACACACACACACACACACACACACACACACACACACACACACACGCACCCCACACACAAGCACACACACACCCCACACACACACGCACCCCACACACAAACACACACACACCCCACACACACACACACCCCACACACACACACACACACACCCCACACACACACACACACACACACACACACACACACACACACACACACACACACACACACACACAGTAGCAACCGGTGAAGAGGCGGGGCCAGGAGCTAAGACTCGACCCCTGCAACCACAAATAGGTGAGCAAATAGGTGAGTACACACACACTCACACACACCGATAAAACAGGCCTAGTGTCTAATCGACATGTGCCTAGGACAAAATGGTAACTAACACACACCCCACACACACACACACACACACACACACACACACACACACACACACACACACACACACACACACACACACACACCGCAGACAGAGTATAGGCTAGGTGGACAAAGACTACAGACCTCACTCAGGGAGAAAGACCTCGGGGTGACCATAACACCGAGCACGTCACCGGAGGCACACATCAACCAAATAACTGCTGCAGCATACGGGCGCCTGGCAAACCTGAGAATAGCGTTCCGATACCTTAATAAGGAATCGTTCAAGACACTGTACACTGTGTATGTTAGGCCCATACTGGAGTATGCAGCACCAGTCTGAAACCCACACCTGGTCAAGCACGTCAAGAAGTTAGAGAAAGTACAAAGGTTTGCCACAAGGCTAGTTCCAGAGCTCAGGGGAATGTCGTACGAGGAAAAGTTGAGGGAAATCGGACTGACGACACTGGAGGACAGAAGGGTCAGGGGAGACATGATAACGACATACAAGATACTGCGGGGAATAGACAAGGTGGACAGAGATAGGATGTTCCAGAGAGGGGACACAGGGACAAGGGGTCACAACTGGAAGCTGAAGACTCAGACGAGTCACAGGGACGTTAGGAAGTATTTCTTCAGTCATAGAGTTGTCAGCAAGTGGAAGAGCCTAGCAAGTGAAGTAGTGGAGGCAGGAACCATACATAGTTTTAAGAAGAGGTATGACAAAGCTCAGGAAGCAGAGAGAGAGAGGATCCAGTAGCGATCAGTGAAGAGGCGGGGCCAGGAGCTGAGTCTCGACCCCTGCAACCACAATTAGGTGAGTACAATTAGGTGAGTACACACAGCAGCTGAGACTCAACCCTTGGAACCACAAATAGTTAAGTAAACACAAACACACACATACATTCGTCTCTCTGAACCACTTAAGGTTTGAACTTCCAAACTCATTTGCACCAAGTTGAGATTGGTTTCCTTGGCAGATCTAATTTTCCAATTACGGAGTTTTCAGGAGCCAAAAGGTTGTCACCTTTGCTCTGCAAAGTTGTGTGTTCGCTGATGTAGGAAGACTATCATGTTTTCGTGGTGTGTGTGTGTGTGTGTGTGTGTGTGTGTGTGTGTGTGTGTGTGTGTGTGTGTGTGTGTGTGTTTGACATTTTCATCAGGTTCAGTTTATTTTATTTTATAAACAAGGTACATTAAATATTTTGTGAATTATAAGAATAGACAGACAGTTTCAATAAGACATACAAATATGTCTGGAAAAAATATATCAAAGAATGAGCATCACTCAGGGAATATTTTGTTCACTCGTCCGTCACTTTGACCACTGGACTGTATTGGCTCTAAGAGTAAACAGGGAATTCATTTGAGGGTCTAATTCACAAATTACACCAAGAATTCCCTATTATCCTGCATGCATTTCAAAAGCAAAGAACTATCATTTAACTCATTGCGTGGCTTAATTGAAGCATTATCGTCATTATGTTTATATTATAGGTTTATACTTTTAATTTTTGTAATATATATATACAGGTGAAGGGGTTGCGAGCCCCTTTCTCCCAGTATTTAAGTCGGCTTTTACCAGACGCATGACTTACGGAATGAGACGGCCGGGGTGTTACAGAAAAGGGTTATGCTTCAGTGTTAACCTTCTGGTCAACTAGGAAATTGTTGCCAGCTGCCTGCAGGACTACATAGCAATCACAAACCTGACCAATCAGGTACTTTTAACAGATTGTGGATTAGTTTCTTACTGACAACTTTTTTCTTTGCTAAGACAACTGCGAGTCACAGATTTTGCTTGTTCTCGAGTGTCTGTAGTAAGAACATATTATAAATGTGATTCTAGTTGAAAATTAATTATCAGTGATACCTTTTTTAGATAAGAATAACTAGCATACAGCTACTAATAACTGCCAGTCTTACAGTAAAATTGTTAATTCGGAGTGTACCCGAGGTTGAGCCAGGTGATGCGCTGGTGAAATGACAAGCCCAGTAAGTCAATAAGATAAGATATCGTTCGGATTTTTAACCCCGGAGGGTTAGCCACCCAGGATAACCCAAGAAAGTCAGTGCGTCATCGAGGACTGTCTAACTTATTTCCATTGGGGTCCTTAATCTTGTCCCCCAGGATGCGACCCACACCAGTCGACTAACACCCAGGTACCTATTTGCTGCTAGGTGAACAGGACAATAGGTGTAAGGAAACGTGTCGAAATGTTTCCACCCGCCGGGAATCGAACCCGGGCCCTCCGTGTGTGAAGCGGGAGCTTTAGCCACCAGGCCACCGGGCTTGAGATGAATTATCTAACACACAGGACATACCAGCTCCATCTTGGATTATGCAGCACCAGGCTGGAACCTACACTCATAAAATATGTCAAGAAACTAGATAAACTGTAGAGGTTTGCAACGAGACTAGTACCGGAGCTAAGGGTAATGATCGGTAAGGGACTAAACCCGATAACAGTGGAGAGAGATTGTACAAAGACAATATACAGTTGGAATCTAGACATAGGCGAGTAAAGGATGTCGGGAGGAGTTCGAATTTCGGGGAGTTAGTACGAGGAATAAGTTGGACAGCAAAGTGGTGGAGGATAGTTCCATACGTTGTTTTAAGAATAGGTACGATAGTATCCACGAGGACAAAAAGAGATTGAGTCCTTTAGTGCCTATATGAGAGGTATCAGGAGCCGAAATTCGATCTTACGACTGTAAGACAGACAGACAGACAGACACACACACACACACACACACACACACACACACACACACACACACACAGGAAGCGGGGCCAGGAGCTTGGACTCGACCCCTGCAACCTCAACTAGGTGAGTACAACTAGGTGAGTACACACACACACACACACACACACACACACACACACACAAAACTCTTCTTACAGTTATTTTTCTTAATTTCACTTTTTTGTGCTTATTTATTATTCTTGTTATTATTTCTTAATGATCTTGATGTCTCGTCATCGTTATTTTCCTCGCCCTTATTGTTCTCGCAGTCGTTATTTTCCTCGCCCTTATTGTTCTCGCAATCGTTATTTTCCTCGTCTTCCTCTTATTAACCTTCGTCCGAATCGTCGTCCACCTCCTCCTCCTCCTCGTCCTTCATCTCGTTCTCTTCGTGTTCCTTGTCCTTGTATGCCTAGTTCTTGTTACTCTTGTTTTCCTGTTTTATCGGTCTCGTCTTTTTTTCCTTATTTTTATTGTCGTTTCTCTTCTTTCTCGTCTCGTTCTCGTTGTTTTCGTTCCTGTTCTTGTTCTTGTTCGCGTCTTCATAGTTGTGATCCTTGTTCTCACTTTCGTTGTCGTTGTGTTTTCCCTTGTTTTCCTCGTTCCTGTTGTTCACATCGTCGTTCTTGTTCACCTCGTTACTTGCATCGCCGATGTCTGCATCTTCGTTGTTCCCGTTCTCGTTGTTCCCGTCCTCGTTGTTCCTGTCCTCGTTGTTCTCGTCCTCCTTGTTCCCATCCTCGTTGTTCCCATCCTCGTTGTTCCCATCGTCGTTGTTCCCGTCCTCGTTGTTCCCGTCCTCATTGTTCCCTTCCTATTCGTTCTGCCCATCCGGAATAATTGATTAACTCGACTAAAACAAGTAATGAACAGTTTTGTATGAGGACACAAGTATCAAGAGCCCCTGAGGATCGTTCCTCCTTCCAGTCCTTCCGAAAAGTTACATAAATCTTCATGAAATGAGACTGAACATAAAAACAAAATGCCGCAAAGTAAATATATGACACGAATTTGAGAATACACACTACATCCGTGAACGAATGTAGGTGTAAGCCGATAATACGAACTTGAGAATACACCCTGCATCCGTGGACGGATGAAGGGTGTATTCTGACCTGGGCTGGTTGGTGCAGTAATCGGAAACAGGTACGATGAATTTCAAGTTAAACAAGTGCAGAATAAGGTGTTTTGATTTTATTATTAGGCATGAATATTAATATATAATAATAATAGGTTTATTTCAGCATGACAAAATTGTTTGTTTAGAGATGGGTGGTATTCAGTGCCTGCAGAAAGCCTATAGTTATGAAGAGCATTTCGCGCAAAATTATGTAAAAGGTTCTGAATGCCATTAACGGAAGCACAAGAAGGAAAGGACTTTGGAAAGGTCACTACAAGTAAACTCGTAAATTCCTCTAATAAATGTCTGTTTCTGAACAGTCAAGCTAACAGCACACTAGGGGTCATAGCTATCAATTTTGAGAGGTAAACACAAGAAACAGCCTGAAAATGGTCATTAGTTTTAATCCCGAAATACATAAATAAAGAAGATAAACAGAAGAGGGAGCAGAGAAGGGAGGGAGATCCTGTGTACTAATTAAGAAACAAACACTGTAAGAAAAAAGACTTAATTACACCTCTTCGCCCTTAGAAGCAGGAAGACTGGGGATAGAGATCAGTCAAACCTTGAAAATGATAATTTTAATATAAATAGAAACCTTAAAAATGCTAATTCTAATATAAAAAGAAACCTTAAAACAATACTTAACCCGCACATAGAAGAGAGGAGCTTACGACGATGTATCAACCCGATTTACAAAGTCACACTGACAAGAAAGAGAGAAGGAGGGAGTATATATAGGCCAGCAGACATGGCGGGAGGAAGAGTGGTAGTAGTGGAGGTAGTAATAGCAGTGGAGGTAGTCAAATACTAAGACAGAGGAGCACTGCAAGGTAACTAGGAGCCCACAGAGGGTAAGAGCAAGAACACAGAGGGGAAGGGGAAATAATGAAATAAAAGAACAAATACCCAAGGCAGAAGAAAGAAAACCCAAAGAAAAAAAGATGAAAGAGGAAAGGGGAAGAGGGAGAAGGGAAAAAAAAACAAATCAGGTCAAGTCACGGGTGTTCTGAAGTTTGGAGCATTTACAATGTAGTGGGAAAGAAAGACATCTACAGAGACAAAGCTAGGACTAAGATTCATACAAGGAAAGTTGTGTATAGGGAAGGATTCAACCAAACGGGGACTGTGAAAGTTAGAAGTAGGGTAGACAGTTTTAGCAGAAGACCAGTCTACTACTTCCACTACTACCTCACTTCCTCCCGCCATGTCTGCTGGCCTATACTCCCTCCTTCTCTCTTTTCTGTTAGTGTGACTTTGTAACTGGTTCAAGTCGGATAGAAACGTCGTCGTAAGCTCCCCTCTTATACGTGCAGGTTATTTGTGTATTGTTCCAGTGACGGTATTACGCCTTTTTTTTGTTATTTAAACCATAAAAATGCTGAACCTGATGTGAATAGACTTCGAAAGGCAAATAACATTTTGATATGCAAATTGATTTGATGACGTGAAGCTGTGGCATAAAACTGAGGATAAAGATGCATCATAAATATTGAAAAATGTATTTTTTTTTGAGAGTATCTGTAATTAATAGACCAGGACGACTGGTTGACCCTGGGCCATCCATGGAATAGATGCAATTAGTAGTAATATTGCTACAAGTAGTAACAGTCGGAGCAGTAGCAGCTCTAGCAGTAGAAACACTACTTCGATCTTCACTGTGATGTCAACCAGGTTCTCAGTTTAGCCAGCAAGGAAGACAGCCTTTAGCTGTGCTATTCTAACTTATGATGTCTTAAGTTCCTTGACAAAAAATATAGGCAGCTAGATTGCAGATTGTTGTAATTTCTTGCAATCTCTCTCTCGCTCTCTCTCTCTCTCTCTCTCTCTCTCTCTCTCTCTCTCTCTCTCTCTCTCTCTCTCTCTCTCTCTCTCTCTCTCTCTCTCTCTCTCTCTCCCTCCCCCTCCCCCTCCCTCTGAGCATATAACTATGATATGAACCGTAATGTAATCTGTTATCTACTTACTATGTATTCTCCTTTACATTCTGGAAGGAGAGCAGTGCTAAAGAGAAGAAAAATAAATTTATATTCTTCTCAGTACTAAAAAAGCTACGAAAATTCTTAAAAGTCACTTAAAATTAAGGAATATTTAAGTTATGAACTCGATACGAGGAAAAGAATTTCCTGCCGCGGGCGAGTGTTGACACTCGTGTCCTGAGTTAGAGGCGTCACACGCCCTTGAAAAAGGATCGGATTTTCTGCGTTTCGCACACAATTTTGTCGCAGTGTTTTAACTTCAGAAACGAACAAAAGGCATTCGATAATGACAGATGCATTAGGATTACTTCACTAATCCACTCCGGAAGAGAATTCTAAAAACGACAAAGGCATGAATAACATTTCGTTATTGACCTCAGTAGAGAAAAACTACTCCCTGGAAACGACACCTGAATGCAGAGTCCTTCCTTCATTAACTCCAGAAGACGAATATTCCTCCTCAGGAACGACAGATGAATACCGAGTTCTTCTTGCATCGTGTCCAGAATCAGACCAAAAGGTACTCCGAGATGTGTGCGAGTTTTATAGCGCAGAGGGGTAAGAAGCCCTCTCTTTATGGGCCATCAAAACCATAGATGTGGCAAGGCCTACTGGTGCCTAGAGATTATAGGGTTGTAGAGCCTAAAGTTGAGACGAAAATCTTAGGTAGAGTGGAGAACCAAAGTGCGGGAAACAGTATGGAGAAGTTGATGGAATTTATTTTGGTCAGAGGCACTACTGGTGTAGTGAAAAATCTTTCATGGAAAGGGAATCTGTAGCGGAGTAGAGAGAAATTAGACACGTGTGCAACACTTGGGTATCTTTATTTGAAGACGTTTAGCCAGTCAGTGGCTTTTTCAGTTCAAGACAGAAATGACAGAAAAAGACAAGCCTTTTCTGATTTTCCTCTCTATTACCCTGTGTAAAATACACATCAGTGATATAGGCCTGTATTACCATTCGTGCCTTTTTATAAATACTGGGATAACATGCGCTGTCCTCTACATCTCTGGCAATTGCTCCATGTCCATTGACTTGTTTCTGCTTCTCTCAGTAACCATGTGTGAGAGTGTGACGCCAACACATCATCAGTGGTGTGTGTCGTGGTCCATCAATAAACTACCTCAGACGTCTACCTAATTTTGATAAACTTAAAATATCCAATATTTCTGTCTCTATAAACCCAGAAACCCTCCTTTTTCCTTCCCCTCCATCTTCCTTCCCCTCCATCTTCCTTCCCCTCCATCTTCCTTCCCTTCCATTTGTCTCTGCGTTTCGTCCTTTTTCTTAGTCCTACGTAACACATTATAAAGGTATGTTACATAATGATTCATACGGGTGTTGAGCGCCGCAAAGATATATTGTATAGATTTCAGATATTTAAGACCCAGCTGAGCAATAATGTTATTTTAAATTAGATGTATTTGCGTCGCTTCGAGATTTGAGAAAGATATCACTGTGTTGCGTAACGTCAGTTCCCTCTACCTGGGAAACAGTGCAGTGTGTGGCTAAGGTTTCTTATGCAGATAAATACTAGCAATAAAGAAGAGCCAGTCACACTTCATCACATGCAAACTAAAGTCCCATTTCTTCGGTAAAAAAAATAGCAAACTAGAACACACAACCCAAAACTAACTCAAACCATTCATTTAGAAAACATAAGCTTTGAAGCTTAGCTGTTAAGGCAAGGTCAGGAAAGTTTTATTTTAATCAGGAGGAAGCGGTAAAAACATGACAAAAATGTTTCTAGTTAAGATCTACCAGCGTTTAAGTAATTGTGGACGACCAGAAGAATCATTCTATATTTACAACATGAAAATCAGCATCTATTAAAAAAATGACAATATTTACATAACTCACAGTGAAAGTCAGGCCTTTTTTTATATAAATAAACCCTATGAATAGTGAATTATTTAATAATTTTCAGTAATGCCTCTAAATCCACTGATTCCAAGATTTCTGTTTCATTAAAATTTCGAATTTGAAACTAAAAAGTGAAAACTTACACAGTGTAAATCTTCTAATGGAACGTATCAGTGTAAATATTTGAAAGCGGATTAGACCAGGCATTTCATAGTTATGGAATGGAAATAAATATCACAAATAATTTATTTAAAATCACAAATTAGTTAGGTTGGCTAATGGGCGTCTAAAGCCTGTTTAGTATAAGTGTATCCTTGACGTTACACGTAATATTATTACCACGAAACACTAATAATTTAATTCCAAAAACAGGGATTAAAGTAGATTGTCAGTATATTTTCACTGAAAGAAATACACAGGCGATGCAAAATACCCTTAATGAAAAGTAGGGGCACGATTGGTACACTAACAGAAAACACCTTAAGTGTCCGGGGCCCAAGACTGTTTAACATCCTCCCACTGAGCATAAGGGGAATTACCAATAGGCCCCTGGCTGCCTTCAAGAGGGAGCTGAACAGATACTTAAAGTCAGTGCCGGATCATCCAGGCTGTGGTTCGTACGTTGGACTACGTGCGGCCTGCAGCTGCCTGGTTGATCAGGCCCTGATCCACCGGGAGGCCTGGTCGTGGACTGGGCCGCGGGGTCGTTGATCCCTGGAATGCCCTCCAGGTAGACTCCAGGTAGACCTCTGTGGCTTAAGAAACCCAGTAATGGTGCTTACTTTTTTTTTTAGACAGCGCAGTTGGGAAGAAAATGTGAAGCTGATCAGAAGAGGCTTCCTGAAGATTCCAAGATTTATAAGCCATTTTAATACACTAATAAATTTGTCCGCGCACAAATTAAGCTTGATGAACACTAAACTGTCCCTCAGATAGATGTAGGTTGAAATATGTTTATCGTAATCTATGAGGAAAAAAATATCACAATGTTTATCTCATAACATTGACAGATGTGCACACTTAAATTTCTCTCTCGTCGTTAAATAAGGAGGCACCTTTTATGGATTCTGGAAGTTAAAGGAGCCATTCCAGGAAGCTGTGTCACCGTGGAGGTAGCAGGTGCTCTCTCTTATTTGTTGACTTTCGATCCCCGTTAGGGAGAGGCATTTTAACCATCAAGCCATATGTTCTGCTCCTTGATTCCGTACTGGGAACTTTTCCTTTACCACGATGTAGGCACGTTTAGTAAAGATCAGACAATTTCATGGAACAATAACCGACTCCAAAATGAGGTCACTACCCTGAAGAATATTCTACATGCCAGTCAGTCAAATCTGAACACTCACAACGACTTCTTTGTCGTAGACTGCTTCAGCGGCGATGAGGCCGACCTGATCACTACTACAGTTGCTGTGAAGGCACTCATAAACAAGGCTTTGAGGCAAGAAAATCAGCGTTTGTCAAGAGGTTAACCGTGAGATTACTGTCAGCAGTGACCTTAAGAACCATATCGATACCCAGAAGATCACCAAGATCACCTTCATCGAGATGTCCATGGCTATCCAAGCTCTCAATGACGGTCTCTGCATCTTCTATTTTCACATCTGCCCAAGGAACATAGAGCCTAACGCTACCACCGCATCACCCCTTGCTACAGCTGTTACTCATATACCCACTACGCCATGGATAGCCCTCTACAGCAGGACAAATACTGGTCACACCTAACACTGCATTTCCAACACTCCACAAAAACGTCACGATTACAAGACTACAAAAACCTTGCAGCCTAATGTCCGCATCGGACATTAGGCTGCTAGGACCAGAAGAAGCTGGACGACCAGAAGAAGCTGGACGATCAGAAGAAGCTGGACGACCAGAAGAAGCTGGACGACCAGAAGAAGCTGGACGACCAGAAGAAGCTGGACGATCAGAAGAAGCTGGACGACCAGAAGAAGCTGGACGACCAGAAGAAGCTGGACGACCAGAAGAAGCTGAACCCCATCAAGATCCCCAGGCTATACAGATGTCACTCAACTCCAAGCTAAAACACGGAGGATACTCCAAGAAGCATGACGAAACACCTTCACACCTCTGCTACTACTTTTGACGAAACTTCCATCTTCTAGGATGCAGGCACAAAGAAAATCTTCCCCTGATTTATTTCTATTCACCTACAGAGCACCTCCAGTCCCGAAACAGTCAAGGAAGTCGTCAATACCAACTTCAGTCTCAACTGTCTTCCAGAAATAAAACTTTTCTGAAGAACCCAAAATCATCAACCAATACCTCTCTGGTGTACACATCCCATAACCAACTGAGGTCATGGCCACCAGTGAAACATTCATTCTTGAAAGAACTGATTTTTGGCTCTCTCTGCATCTAGTGCTGAACCTTCAACCTCAGAACACCAGCCCGCCACGTCTGCCCCCTGTGCATCCACTGTTAACGCCTTAATCGCAGAAAGATATGACGCAATCTGTGATGCCGCTGAAGTTTTTTCCAAACGTTAAAAGATTTAGAGGTCATCATTTCTGAATTAGAAAAAAATGGACTATGACGATCACGCTCACGGTCTAGGCTAGAAAAGCCTTTACTTCTACACCACACTCTCTAACTGATGCTCCGTGTATACAAATCTATGCAATGGTATGGAAAACTTCAACTGCGACCCTTCCAACATCTCGAATAACCAAGTACGAGCATTTGTCATGACAAAGCAACTAGGGCGTTATTCTCTCCGACCTATACCACCTACCTAAATATAATTTCAGCTAACACCACTGTTAGCTGAACTCTCGAGCTGCTGCGCCTGCTGGACATTGTGAAAATTAGACACATATGCAACATGTGGGTATCTTTAATGTAGACGTTTCGCCATCCAGTGGCTTTATCAATACAAATTCTAGGACATAATTTGAAGACAGTAGAACTATAAACAAAAGATAAGATAATCAGCCCCTCAGCCTTGGAGATGACGTGAAGAACACCGTAGTAGTGAAAATCTGCAGCACAATCAAGAAGGCTGGCGTTTATGTACTGACGTCAGGAGAAAAGGGGGACGGGTAGCAGACGAAGGCATTGTCACTGGTAGGCGGGATTCCCCAGTGGAAGGAGGTCATACCCAAGGTACGGAATCTTGGTTCAGTCGACGTCTCCACAACCTTATTCACTTCTACTAACCCGTCCCTTGGGTATGACCTACTTCCAATGGGGAATCCCGCCTACCAGTGACAATACCTTCGTCTGCTACCCGTCCCCTTTTCACCTGACGCCAGTATATAAGCGCCAACCTTCTTGCCTGTGCTACAGATTCTTCACGATTACGGTGCTTTTCACATCAACTCCAAGGCTAAGGGACTGATTATCTCATCTTTCGTATATACTTCTACTGTCTTCAAATTATGTCCTAGAATTTGTATTGATAAAGCCACTGGATGGAGAAACGTCTACATTAAAGATACCCAGATGTTGCATGTGTGTCTAATTTTCATCTTGTCGGTACTGTATACCATTCATGTACTGCTTGACATTGCCTGGCTATCACTAAACCCGCCTGCCCTCGTTTCCTGCCATCGACGCCGTGCAGTTGGGTTAAGCACTTGCACTGTTTCTACGACTAAAAACACTTCTGTTCACCGCTGATCATCGCCTGCCTCCTTACCTGAGAATTTGTTCTTTAATGTTCTGCTGGGAACGGGTTTTGCAACTTTGGCCAGAGGGAACCTCACATCCCAACTGTTCCAAGAATCTTGATATAATTACCTTATACCAGCACTGAAAATTTGAAACCGATCGGATGTCTCGTTTTAATAACGAAATAAAAACGAAAAAAATAAGAAAAAAAAAGAAATGAAGGAAAAAATCAGGCAACCACTTGTAGGTTTCCTTTCGTTGATACCTAACAAAGGAATTATTAAGGGATAATGGTGATTGAATAGTAAGTGAAGGGTTTAAAGGAAGTAGGAAAGCAACTCTCTTTTGCAGTTTCCTTTCCCCTTATACTTATGTGGCATGCGTCGAGTACTGTGAGGGAAAAGTTCAATAGATAGGAGTAGCGAGGGAGTATATAGTAACAATAGTTTCATTGCCGGCTACCTGTTAAGGTAGGGTAAGTCCAGCTCCCGCTATCCCTTCCACTCCCTCTTCCCCCCCCCCCCGAAAGGTGACGTGTGGGGCTCCGGTTAAACAGTAAATCACTCGACTCACAGCTCCCAACACTACTTTAAGTACACGCCTGATCATATTTTAGTGGACTTATGTGTTGAAAGCTTCACTTTTGACCAATAATTAACTTAGTCCTTTCAGTTTTTATCTGTTAAATGTTTTAATAATCACCACATCTTTTAGGTATTGTACTTATCATGGAGAGTGATTTCTTAAGCAGTGGGTAATCTGTCTCTCTTTACAGCTTGGAATGACAGAGAGGGTCACCTGCCAACCAACGAGAAGAATAGAAGGAGACGGACTAACGTCCTGAGACGTCCCATGTTTAGTCTACTTACCTGTTATGTAAGCCAACGCAGGATCTAACCCCTCATCATAGCAGTGGTAACGAACCTGTTTTCCTGTCATCTGAAGTAATTACACACGGCTATACTCTGTGAAGAACGAGCTAGTGGTGGTCACCAACACCTGCTACCCCCCCCCCCCCTTCCCCCACATCAGCAACGGCTACGATTTCAACAACACTCAGTGCCACCAACACCTGACACCCCATTACCACGATATACCTATATTAGCGTTGAGTTCAAATGTAATTTTTTTTAATTTCATTTTTCTTTCAATTAGGATACCCATTCATGTTTTATTGTTTTAAATTTTCCGTTTCTAAACAATAAAGTGTTTATAATTGTCTGTTATTATTTCTTTTTCTATTCATTAATTTTCCTGAGGAGAAGCCAGCCTTGGTAATACTGACTGAAGTTGTTACAAGGCTGAGTAAGCCTTCACAAGTACGTTACAACTTATTCACCGTACATCGCTTACCCATTGGCCTGCCCTCTCGACAAACAAACTGGCATCTCAGAATGGAATAATTCTGGGGGCCTCAATGCGCTATTAGCTGTCCAGCTCAGTTAGCCTAAAGAATGATAACTGGCTCTCACAGCCGAGGTGACGCTGTGCTTGAATTCTCGACTGTGAGTCGGACTCTCACTAAAGCTGGTCTGGTACACTCATTCTCTCGTCTGTTCAGAGATGTAAAACTACTGTAATGAGTGACTCTTTGCTCTCCAGCATATTATTATTATTCTGCTGATTTATCTCTGTAGATACTGTACATTTCTTGTTGAAGGGAGTGTACGATAAAAGAAAAAAAAGCTTCCCTCTGTATTTTCCTTTCATTCGTAATAAGTTATATGAAGAAGGTCCTGACACGAATTAGGACTAATATTGTTATATTCGCTGGTAAACACTCAATTCGTAGGGAAATAAGAGGCAGCAAGGTTTGGTCAAAAGAAGGAGAGGATATGGTATGGAAGTAAAGAGTAAAGGAGGAACCTATGATGATATGGTGAAACTGTGATAAAGAGAAGAGTAAGACACATGTTGGGCATCTTCAGTGTGCAACAATAAAGATACCGAACTGTTGCACATGTGTCTTACTCATCAACTTGTCGGTATTTTATACCATTTTCAACATTTGATAAGGAGGAATCTAATAGAATATATAAGAAAACCCTTGTGTCCAAACAAGAGATAAATTGAAACACCACGGTCCCCTATTTCATTTCCTTTCCTTCACCCCTTCTCCCACAATCCATACTTCCTCTCTTCCCTTCACTATACCTTTCATTCCTGCCGGCTTCTCCACTTCTTTGTCAGAAATAAAAAGGGAAATGTAGCTTCACTACCAAACTCTTCTTAAGCTCTTTACTCTTATACCTAACTCCCCTTTTCACGTTTCTTCTTCTCTGTTGCACTGAGGACATCCTCTCATCCAGGTGGCTCTTGGATCGTGTAGACGCCGGGAGAGTGCTACGAGATCTGGCACACCTGAGCTCTCACACCTGGCACTCGTCTGCCCAGCCAGACCCTTCACCTCTCATTACACAGATTGGACCACCTCACCCCCATTTTCTCTCTTTCTCTCACTCCCCTCTCTTTCTCCCTCTCTCCCCCTCTATCTCTCGCTCTCCCTCCTTCCCCTCCTCTGTCTCTCCCCCGCCTTCCCTCTCTTTGTGTTTCTCAATCCCTCTCTCTCTCTCTCTCTCTCAAGATATACAGTTCACTATTGCATTAGCTTTTAAATCATTTGTCGTGTGTGTGTGGGGGGGGGGATGTGGGATCGCATGCACATGAAGGGTGAAATGCGAAACATAAATAGTCTGCTATTTATGTTTCGCATCTGATTTATCAGATTACAACGTGGCCTTCGACTTGTGTCTTGCGAGCTGTAGTTAGAATGGTATAGCGACTTAATTCACCAACACTCTCGACATTAAAGTGTGAAAAGAACTGCCTTATCGCACTGAAAAAAATGCATGTGTGTTTAATAGGGAAGAAAAAAATAGAGTTTGAGTTCCCACTACTACTGATACTGACATTACCACTACTATAACTTTTCAACCACTACTGCTATGCCCTAGGTAGTCCATGATCAATCTGTTGTTCTAGGTGGTTTATATACTAGTGTTAGGGTCTCAGTGATCACAGGAAGGTCCTCCACATTTGTATTGCTCATCCTAGTAGGTTTTAAATGTTTGTATTGCGTTTATGGATAAATTTTACTTAGTTATTTTTTCCAGTGTTCCATGACTGCCAAAAATAAAATTTACCTTCAATTGCGTTGCGTCTCTTTCTTCATAATTTTATGGTTAAATTTCACTTTTAAATTTACTTTGCATTACAAATTTTAGTATATTTGAGCTTTACGTCATTTTTTCTAGATGAAGAACAGGTCGAGTATTTTGATTCTGCTTTCATAAAGTTTGGTTCTTAATGTTAATATTATACATCTCTTCACCGTCTCCAGTTTATTCTCATCACGTTTTTATAATTCGTGAATCTAAACTAGGGAACATATTGAAGGGAAAGTGCAACATTTGCACTGCAACATTATTTTGTGTGTACTCACCTATTTGTACTCGCCTATTTGTGGCTGCAGGGGTCGAGTCTTAGCTCCTGGCCCCGCTTCTTCACTGGTTGCTACTGGGCCCTCTCTCTCCCTGCTCCATGAGCTTTATCAAACCTTGTCTTAAAACTATATATGGTTCCCGCCTCCACTACGTCACTTTCTAATCTATTCCACTGCCTGACAACTCTATAACTGAAGAAATACTTCGTAACATCCCTTTGACTCGTCTGAGTCTTCAACTTCCAATTGTGGCCTCTTGCTTCTGTGTCCCCTCCCTGGAACATCTTGTCTTTGTCTACCTTGTCTATTCCGCGCAATATTTTATATGTCGTTATCATGTCTCCCCTGACCCTCCTGTCCTCCAGTGTCGTCAGGCCGATTTCCCTTAACCTTTCTTCATTGGACATTTCCCTTAGCCCTGGAACTAACCTTGTCGCAAACCTTTGCACTTTCTCTAATTTCTTGACATGCTTGATGAAGTGCGGGTTCCAAACAGGTGCTGCATACTCCAGTATGGGCCTGACGTGCACGGTGTACAGTGTCTTGAACGATTCCTTACTAAGGTATCGGAACGCTGTTCTCAGGTTTGCCAGGCGCCCATATGCTGCAGCAGTTATCTGGTTGATGTGTGCTTCCGGAGACATGCTCGGTGTTATACTCACCCCAAGATCTTTCTCCCTGAGCGAGGTTTGCAGTCGTTGACCACCTAGCCTATACTCCGTCTGCGGTCTTCTGTGCCCTTTCCCGATCTTCATGACTTTGCATTTGGCGGGGTTAAATTCGAGAAGCCAGTTGCTGGACCAGGTGTCCAGTCTGTCCAGGTCTCTTTGAAGTCCTGCCTGATCCTCATCTGATTTAATTCTCCTCATTAGCTTCACATCATCTGCGAACAGGGACACTTCTAACCCTTCCATCATGTCGTTCACATATACCAAAAATAGAACTGGTCCTAGGACCGACCCCTGTGGGACCCCGCTCGTCACAGGTGCCCACTGTGATACCTCATCACGTACCATGACTCGTTGTTGCCTCCCTGTCAGGTATTCTCTGATCCATTGCAGTGCCCTTCCTGTGATATGCGCCTGATCCTCTAGCTTCTGCACTACTCTCTTGTGAGGAACTGTGTCAAAGGCCTTCTTGCAGTCCAAGAAGATGCAATCAACCCACCCCTGTGTGTGTGTGTGTGTGTGTGTGTGTGTGTGTGTGTGTGTGTGTGTGTGTGTGTGTGCGCGCGCGCGCGTGTTTCTCCTTGATTTTTTTTTCGTAAATTTTAGGTTATTGCTAATGGAAACCTTAAAGACCTTTTACTCTTCTGTTTCGGCTAAAGGAATTCCTAGACATTATGTACTGAAGGAAGAAATTGAATTATATCTTGTCAGACACAGGCTTTACCGACACCACCTCAATTTGTGGGAGGCCTCAATTGTCGTTCAATTCATTTTATTTAAAATCGAGTTTAACAACAGTTGGGGCTTCTCACATTAGATTTCTTTTGTGAGCATCTATGGTCATGAAGGTAAAGCTTCGTTCCGGCACATAGAAGTACATTTATTCCATGTTATATTACACTTTTAAAAAATTTATTTGATTCCTTATTCATATTCATTATAACCAAAATATAAATAGCAAAAAAAGGCACAATACCGTGACTGGAACGATACACAAATAACCCGCACTTGGAAGAGAGGAGCTTACGACGACGTTTCGGTCCGACTTGGACCATTTACAAAGTCACACTAACCAGAAGTGGAGCAGGAAGGCTATATATAGGCAGGAAGAGGTAGTGGTGGTAGTAGTAGTGGTAGTAGTAGTAGTAGTAGTAGTGGTAGTAGTAGTAGTAGTAGTAGTGGTAGTAGTAGTAGTAGTAGTAGTGGTAGTAGTAGTAGTAGTAGTAGTGGTAGTAGTGGGGAACTAAGGAGGAGGAGCCAGTCAAATAGTATAAAGAAAGGGGAGCACTGCAAGGGAGCTAGGTGCCCACAGAGGGAGAGCAAGTGCACAGAGGTGGGGGGAAGGGAAAGTGATGAAATAAATAATGAAGGAACAGAAACACGCGACAGAAAAAAAAAAGAAAGAAAGAGGAAAGGGGAAGAGGGAGAAGAACAAAAATGAGGAATCAGGTTAAGTTATGGGTATTCTGAAGTTTGGAGCATTTTACAATGTAGTGGGAGAGGAAGGTATCTACAGAGACGAAGCCAGGACTAAGATTCATACAAGGAAAGTTGTGTATTAGAGAGGATTCAACAAGACGGCGACTGTTAAAGTTGGAAGTAGGGAAGACAGTTTTAGCAGAAGACCAGTCTATAGGATTGCTGTGATCTCTGACGTGACAGAAAAGAGCATTGTTAGTGTCGGCAAGCCTAACACTATTTTTGTGCTCCCTAAGTCTGTCAGAAAGAGATCAGCCAGTTTCTCCAAAGTATTGAAGAGGACAGGAGGAGCAAAAAATAGAATAGACACCAGGAACATCTATGTGTGTGAACCAAAATATATTATTAGACACTTGTTCAGGCTTCCAATCACTGTGCCATCTTCTCCAGACCCTCTGAATAATTGTACATTCGAGTATGTATGTCGCCGTATTTTTCTGAATATCTTAGTCATCCATAACCTTTGTGATTTTGGATCTATATCCGGTTTTGAAATCAGTGCAAAAAGTATTGGCCTGGGAAAATCCTGAGAAAACTAGTCATTTCCAATTGGTGAAGAAAGTATTGATCCAACCTTAAAGTTTATGTTCGATGCCTTCCGTCAGTTTTGTGTCTAAGAATCATCAATGCAATGTCTTATTATTGTATTTTTTTTATTTTTTTTATATTAACACATCGATCGTTTCCCACCAAGGCAGGGCTGCCTGAAAAAGAAAAACTTTCGTCATTCACTCCATCACTGTCTCTTCAAAGGCGCGCTCACACTACAGTTATAAAACTGCAACATTAATACCCTTCCTTCAGAGTGCAGACACTGTACTTCCCTCCTCCTGACTCTAGTCCTGTCTGCCGGTTTCCCTGAATCCCTTCTTAAATGTTACCTTGCTCACACTCCAACAGCACGTCGAGTCCTAAAAACCATTTGTTTCCACTCCTATATAACATGCTCACGCATGCTTGCTGGAAGGCAAAACCCTTGGCACACAAAACCTCCTTCACCCCCTCCCTCCAGCTTTTCCTAGACCAATCCCTACCCCGTCTTCCTTCCAGTACAGATTTATACGATCTCCAAGTCATTCTATTACGTTCCATCCTCTCTAAATGTCTAAGTCCTCTGGATAATAGTTTTGGTAATCCTGCACCTCCTCCTAATTTCCAAACTACGGATTCTCTCCATTATATTCACTCCACACATTGCCCTCAGTCACGACATCTCCACAGCCTCCAACCTCCTCCTTGTTGCAGCATTCACCACCCATGCTTCACACCCATATACGAGTGATGGGATAACTATGCTCTAATACATTTGCCTCTTTGCTTACATGAATCATGTCCCCATAGACTCCTCAGTGCACTACTCACCTTTTTCCCTCATCAATTCTATGATTCATATCATCTTTCATAGACCCATCTGCTGACACGCCCACTCCCAAATGTCTAAATTCATTCACCTCCTTCATACTCTCTCCCTCCAATCTGATATCCAATCTTTCGTTATCTGATTTTTTATCCTCATCACCTTATTCTTTTCTTTATTTACTTTTAATTTCCTTCTTTTGCATACCCTACCAAACTCGTCCACCAGCCTCTGGAACTTCTCTTCAGAATTTCCCAAAAGCACAGTGTCATCTGCAAAGAGCAACTGTGACAACTCCCACTTTGTATTAGATTCTTCATCTTTAAACTCCACGTCTTTTGCCAACACCAGAGCATTCACTTCTCTTATAACTCCTTCTATAAATATACTGAACAACATTGTTTTGTGTCTTCAGTAAAATCAGATACTATATTTTGGGGAAGATTTCGTCAGATTTTCTAGTAAATCTTATAGACGCTGATAAACCTATCGCCCAGAAATTTTATGATTTTGTTCATATAAATAGATTCCATTTATTTAACTGAAATCATCTGCAAACAAATGGAACTTCAGTTAAGAGCAAGTGTTGTGTTCTCTTCCAAGAATATTGAAATAAAATTTGCTAGTTTCCAGTTAAGCTGCTTTTTTCTGTAGTTTCATTAAGAATTATTATGTTTATGTATGCAGTTCGGTGTTTATGGTAGCCGATTTAGGAATCTTGATTTTTAAATATTCAGTGTTTCAGTTAAAGGCCTTAATTTTTTTTGTGTGTGTATGTGATATTATGTTTATGACATATTTTCTTGTGAATACAGATTCACAGGTAGTGTTCAACATTGAAGACATTATTTTTGTTAATCATTTGACCGTAAGAGTTAGCCTTATTGTGTTACTCTTCTCAGTAATTCTTTCATGTTTTTATATACTGATCTTGTATTGCTTTCACTCTGTAACTGCATACAGTTTGTGTGAGTTACAGGTATTTTTGCATTGTTCTGTTCTCTCTTTCTAGTATTTTCGGTTACCAGTCACAAAAAAAAGTGAGCGAATTAGAGAATAACAAACAGGTGGATTATTACTTTATTGGCTTGTGGTCTGAACTAACATTCGTTTAACCAAAATAAAATTATAGAGCAGATCCCATGCCTTAGTGCTACATACATACTTTTTTTTAACTTTCAGCAATGCATAACCTTTGGTTTACCTTCAGTTGTCTTCAGTTGCGTCTCAAAGTGTTGCTCACGAGTCTCAGCTCATGAAGTGGTAATAAAAAATGTTTAGCTTTCCAGAAGTCGCTGAATGGTTTCATTTCTATTTTCTGGAGGGAACAGTTTGCTACAATGTCTTCTTTGTAGACACAATATTGTGCAACCTGTCCTCCGAATACTACAGGAGTTTTCGTAGGCATTGCAGTGTTTGCATTTCTGTTTGATCTGCATAGCTTGGAAACTTAAATATTTGTTATTGTAGGTTAAGTTAACTAACCTACAACGAAACGAAATAAAGGGGCAGCTTACGTCTTGCAGTTGCGAGACGTAATGTTGCTCGTGAAAACGTTGGTGTTGCCTCTTAAAGTTGTACGTTGGCTTGTGGGTTGAACCCACAGGTACAATTCGTCCTCCTTGGCTCCCCACGTTCACCCTCGCTGCAGCCAATATGGCATCGCATGTGAGTGTTATTTCCAGGGCGTTTATTCAGTATATTAACATTCAGTAACTTACAAAAGCTACTCTTAATATCCTACATCATAATATCATATTAACTCTTTGTTTCTTCATCTTAGCTGCATCGGATTTACATTTCTCTATTTTTTCTGTGGCATGATTTTTTTATTTTTAAATGCACTCCATATTTTCTCTACGATAATTATTTAGCAGTACCTGGAGTATACCTGGAGAGGGTTTCGGGGGTCAACGCCACCGCGGCCCGGTCTGTGACCAGGTCTCATGGTGGATCAGGGCCTGATCAACCAGGCTGTTACTGTTGGTCGCACGCAACACGACGTGCGACCCACAGCCCGGCTGGTCAGGTACTGACTTTAGGTGTTCGTCCAGCGCCTTGAAGACAGCCAGGGGTCTATTGGTAATCCCCCTTATGTATACTGGGAGGCAGTTGAACAGTAGTGATAACCTTTCTAACGTTTCGTTACATTTTAAGTTTAGCGTTGTGACCAAAGCCACAGGATGAATATGTGATGTACAATATGGATATCTATCCAGTATTAAGTTGGATAACATTGTGATCACCGCTCTTAAGTTTTCTCCTTACTTCTCTTGAATGTATTAGATCGCTAATAATGGTCGGAAGAAGATCCCGATTATTATTACTGCATGTTTGGAAATTGTGATTAAAACTGCTAAAAGTTTTTAATAAATATAGTAGTTTAGGGGAGTAATTGGGATTCGAACCCGTAGGCTGGGTTTATCGCTTTTGGTGTAAAGGACTTTGACAGTGAAGGGAGAGGGGGAGGGTAATCTCAGATACAGATTCTAATGCTAATTACTTCTTTCAGTCTGGTAGCTTTTATGTAAACTGACAGTGTGTTACATTGCACATGAGGGTTATCGAAGTCACTCAAAAACACTGAAACATTACTGTATTATTTGTCTGTATAATTCATCACACAAACGGTGTCGTTACTATGGCTGCGTTTGGGAAGATTAAATCTGACCATACACTTCTAAATCAGAAAAAAAACACAGTATAATATATTTATATATAATATGTAACCTGGAAATCTTAGGTTTATGCAACACAGAGGGAAGGAAAGATGGAAGAGACGTAACATAATGATAAACATGTAGGTGTTGTACACAGATGCAAAAGTTTTGCAGATATTATTACACATGAATAACACCCTAGAATGAATACATGTGACCTACCCATGAAGAAAAAGCTAACAGGATGCAAGGAGGTAATCTGAAAAAAGTATGTAGCCACTGTTGATATCTCAAGACACGTGGAAGTGGGTACAGTGATCTTACCTCGACAGGTTCTGAGGATTCACATGTGCGCGAATCCCAAAATAATGACGGGATTGCAGCAAGAAAATGCTTAGATTTGATGGGGCAGTTGAATTCATACAGACGAGTTGGCTGACGTACAGCAGGTGTAACGACGTCAAAGATTAAGACTGCTTGTTAAAGATTTATGATCTCTGTGCGTTAGTGGAATGACATTTTTGCCAGTGTGATGGTAACTTAGAATAAGGAAAACGCGTTTGAGAAAAAACTTTTGTTGAGACACATTTCGCCCTGAGAGCTTTTTAACGCAGTTGCATTTACAGGCTAAGAGCTGTTATTGTACTTCAGCTCAGCATTCGAAGCCCAACCCTGCCATAGCTGCACTAACACCCCCTGGGATGCTTCCCAAAATAGTCCAATAAAACCCAGTGCTTACTTTCTGCTGGTGACCACGGGCAACAGGTGAAAAGAAACGTACATCGTTTCCATCTGTGCCAGAGATTGAACCACGGACCCTCAGTACGTGAGCTTTACCTAACGTATTTATTTTAGCCAAATTCTACTGGATATATCATACAAATATGTTTTGCAGTTATACTCACTCAAACATTTTGGAGAACATACATATATATGTTGATAAGCGCATGCAGAATATTGCGAGCTCATTAGATACTCAACATTGGTAAACATTCCAGAATTGCAAACGTTTGCAAGCATTAGTGAATATTCCAGCACGTACCGTTATGTACATAATAATGTGACATAAACCGTTCTTATCTAGTATTCATTTCTTGAATTCAGATACCACTATAATTTGCCTTGGGGCGGAGATTGTGTTCCAGCTCATTTGAAAACATTATTGATATAAAGGCAAATTAAGAACAAAAAGGCACAATACTTTTAACAATACACAAATATCCAGCAAATACGAGGGAAGCTTATAATGAAGTTTCAGTCCGACTTGTAAATGGTCCAGGTCGGACTGAAACGTTGTCACAAGCCTCTCTCTCATTTATACAGGTTGTGTATTGTAAACACAAATTATTTGGAAGTTTGCATTTGGTTTTGTATTGGTTGTACACAGTCTACGGCCAAAAGGTATACGTAGTACAATTACCAAAAAAAAAACAATGAATATCTAAATGAATATTTTAATAAAGAAGATCAACGGAATACATTAAACTTCAGGAAGATATCCATAGCATACATTCAGTACAAAGTAACAGAGAAAATAATTAGGAGAGTGGTGAAGCACATGGAGAGAAGCAGTGTCATAGCTAACAATTAACATGGATTTATACACTAAATTCCATCTAATAAACCTGCTGGAGTTTAATGACAGCGTATCAGAAATAAAGCAGGAAAGAGTGGGATGTGTGGACTGTATATTCATGGACTGCAAGAAAGCATTTGCTACTGTACCACACAGGATACCAGCTAAAAATTAAAGCAGGAGGCATGGGTAGCTGGAAAAGTATCCCTATGTGTTAAAGAATATCAAAGTGGAAGAACAGGTTTACATGGATCGGTAGTGTTCCTGGGTCACGCAAATGGTAAGATGTGAGATATAGTTTTCTCTCTGCTTTTCTTTTTTTTGCAACTGATGTGAAATTTAAGAAATCGAGATAAACAGCGAAGGGTAGTTGAGCGTTGATGTACAGCCGACTGATGTTGAAAGCCACTGTGTTGCTAGGAAAACCTTTATTACAATATTTCGCTAGGAAAACCTTTATTACAATGTTTCGTCTAGGACAGGACTTTGAGGTATTCCTATGAACATAAGAATTGAGAAACACTGCAGCAGGACTACTGGCCCAAACTAGGCAGATCCTTCTGTAAACCAACCATTCTCACCCACCTACTTCTCCAGCCTTTTCCCAAAGTTTCCCATGAATTAACTTCAAGACACAATATGATGTGGATAAATACAAGATTGATTAGACAATTGGCTATCTTACTTGTAATTGCAAGATTATAAAACTATACACCATCAGAGGCTAACAGATGTACTGAATAACCTTAACGGTATATGCGTCATCAGTGAAACTACTGTAAGATTAGATTTCAAAAACCTTAGAGAAAAAATTATAACCCAGTATTCAAAAGTATGTTACCCATCATTTAGTATGCACCACCGACATAGAACCCACACCTAATAAATCGCATTAGGAAACTAGAAAAAGTACAGATTCGCAACACGATTAGTAACAGAATTCAAGTGAAGAGAAGGGCCTAGGAGTAATCAATACGCCGAACACGTTGCCAGGGTTACATTTAAACTGCATTACATTAGCTGTGCATGCGAGGTTGGTAAATCTTGGAAGCGCTTTCAGAAACATCGATAAAGAATCCTGTAGGGCATTTTACATAACAGTATAACTGCAGCATTTGAGTCCACTCCCGAGAAAGCATATTCCCAATCTAAAGAAAATACAGAGGTTTGCAACTAGGTTGGTTCCTAGACTAAGAGGCTGTGGCTTCAAAAATCTGACACCCTTTGGGAGATAGGAGCATCAGAGGAGACACGATAACCTCGTTTAATATTCTCAAGAACACACAAGGGCAAACTATTTAAAATTCAAGGCGTAGATGCAAGAGGGCATATGAGGAAGCTAAGAACATAGATGAACCTCAACGATGTTAATAAATATTTCGTTAGTCTTAAGGTGGTACACACGTGAAATAAACTAGATGAGAAGACGGTGCAGGTAAACTCCCTACACAGGAATTACTGTAGTATATTTCCCTCAAATTTTGAGGTTAAGAGCTGGTGGTAGGAACCCAGCATCAACAACCACAAAACAATATCTAGTGAGTACAGCTCGGTGAGTAGACTCGATGAGTACACACATACACACACACACACACACACACACACACACACACACACACACACACACACACACACACACACACACACACACACAGAGAGAGAGAGAGAGAGAGAGGGAAGCCAAGTGTCTATCGACAATTGCCTTTTATACCTGGTAATCAACAAACGTGCATGTAGACACCTGCAACATATGAACCTTCATAACTAGTGACTCTAGGGAGTCTCATGGGAGGAATAACGAATGGAACTAGAGGAAGACAGTGGAAGGGAAGGGAAGGGGAAACAAGGGAAGTGATAGGTGGGAAAAGAGTGGGGGAAGTGAAGAGGTTAGAGGGAGGGAGGAACGGTGGAGAGAGGAGTGGAGTGACACCAGAGAGGGGAAGAAAGTGAAAGGGTGGAGGGGAAAGGAGGTTAAGAAAGGAGGGAGGCAGAGGTGAAGGTCACGTGATCATCATATTCCTGGCATTTATCGCAATTTAGAGACATTATTAGATCACGGGAGACCAGGGGAGGGGAAGAGAAGAGCGGCCGGGGGGGGGGGGGGGAAGGTAATATATCCTTCGGGAACCGAGGGGAAATAAATGAGTGAGGGGGGGTCAGGGGTCGCGAGAGGGGAAATAAATAAGTGTAGGTGCTGAGGAGACATTGCTATTGATACCTTGTCTCTTACCTGTCATCAATGATAACATTACACTCGTCTTAATTCCAAGTATTCAAGGGAGGGTCGGGAAGGTGTCTTGATGACAGTGAAGGGCTCTTGATTCCGGCAACTGGAGCCACCCTCTTCTTTAAAGGATCAAGCTTGATTACCTACAATTCCCCAGGTTCAAAGTGACTCTAAGAGGTTTAATGTTTTTCGTGAATAATAACAACAACAAATAATAATGATAATAATAATAATAATAAACTTAATTCGTATTAATGTCCTGTTAAGGTATTTCGTTGCGTTAACGAAGCGTAAAGAAGTTTTACCTTATTTAAAATTTGTGAGAGTTTTGAACGGGAATATTTGATTATAAAGAGCGTACGGTGTGCATGACGTGTGAGCATCAATCGCGGACCCCCTGGGTCACCCGCGGGGTCACCACCGGGAATCGTATTCAGAAAATGTGCCTGAAAGGAGCTATTTAAAAGTGCTTTGAGTCACCTTTGCGTGTAGGGAGTTATTTAGGTGCTTCTAGCTTCATTAAATGTATTTCGAGTAATTTAAGTGTACTTTTAAGGGCACCTGGATCCTACGAAATTGAGAGAGAATCCTGAAGCTATGACGACAGAACACAAGTTCAGAGGAAACATTTAGCCTTTAGTGTAGCAATGTTTCGCTCAGTGTAGACCTTGAAAAAGCTCCACCTAGTTTACCTGGAGAGAGTTCCGGGGGTCAACGCCCCCGCGGCCCGGTCTGTGACCAGGCCACAAAAAAAGGTACCTATGCATCTGTCTTTTCTGTTCAAACTGCACCTTCTTATTCACTCCTAAATCTACTTAACAGAGGATAAAGCTCTGTATGTGAGTCAAGAGTAATCTCATTGCTAGTGCTGCAGGGTAATTACTGAACCATCAAGATGTTTATCTTAACAGAGAATAAATTTTGCTTTAATAGTCATAAATAAAAAAAGTGCAAGAGAAAGTACACAGTGAATAAAATGATGACCTTAACCCTTATGTTCGTTACCTGCGGAGCACCAACTATCTACCTTTGGGAAGTTGAGGTTATAAAAGTATGAGAGAGAGAGAGAGACGTAGGAGGGAATAGAGTTGGACAAGAAGGGAGAGCAAGAAAAGAAGGAAATCATGGAGGAAGAGTGAGGAAGATAGAGGGAGCACGAGAGCGTGGGGGGATGAAGGAGGATGAGAGCAAGGTACGGAAGCTAGGAAGGGAATAAAGAATGTGCTGAAAGGGAGGGAACGTGATAATAGGAAGAAGGGTGTAAGAGGATAAGAGGGAAGAAGAGAGAAAGGGATATATATATATATATATATATATATATATATATATATATATATATATATATATATATATATATATATATATATATATATATACAATTTTTTTTTTCAACAAGTCGGCCGTCTCCCACCGAGGCATGGGTGACCCAAAAAAGAAAGAAAATCCCCAAAAAGAAAATACTTTCATCATCATTCAACACTTTCACCACACTCACACATTATCACTGCTTTTGCAGAGGTGCTCAGAATACAACAGTTTAGAAGCATATACGTATAAAGATACACAACATATCCCTCCAAACTGCCAATATCCCAAAACCCCTCCTTTAAAGTGCAGGCATTGTACTTCCCATTTCCAGGACTCAAGTCCGACTATATGAAAATAACCGGTTTCCCTGAATCCCTTCACTAAATATTACCCTGCTCACACTCCAACAGATCGTCAGGTCCCAAGTATCATTCGTCTCCATTCACTCCTATCTAACACGCTCATGCACCCTTGCTGGAAATCCAAGCCCCTCGCCCACAAAACCTCCTTTGCCCCCTCTTTCCAACCCTTTCGAGGACGACCCCTACCCCTCCTTCCTTCCCCTATAGATTTATATGCTTTCCATGTCATTCTACTTTGATCCATTCTCTCTAAATGACCAAACCACCTCAACAACCCCTCTTCTGCCCTCTGACTAATGCTTTTATTAACTCCACACCTTCTCCTAATTTCCACACTCCGAATTTTCTGCATAATATTTACACCACACATTGCCCTTAGACAGGACATCTCCACTGCCTCCAACCGTCTCCTCGCTGCTGCATTTACCACCCAAGCTTCACATCCATATAAGAGTGTTGGTACTACTATACTTTCATACATTCCCTTCTTTGCCTCCATAGATAACGTTTTTTGACTCCACATATACCTCAACGCACCACTCACCTTTTTTCCCTCATCAATTCTATGATTAACCTCATCCTTCATAAATCCATCCGCCGACACGTCAACTCCCAAGTATCTGAAAACATTCACTTCTTCCATACTCCTCCCCAATTTGATATCCAATTTTTCTTTATCTATATCATTTGATACCCTCATCACCTTACTATGTTCACTTTCAACTTTCTACCTTTACACACATTCTCAAACTCATCCACTAACCTTTGCAATTTTTCTTAAGAATCTCCCATATGCACAGTATCATCAGCAAAAAGTAACTGTGTCAATTCCCATTTTGAATTTGATTCCCCATAATTTAACCCCACCCCTCTCCCGAACACCCTAGCATTTACTTCTTTTACAACCCCATCTATAAATGTATTAAACAACCATGGTGACATTACACATCCCTGTCTAAGACCTACTTTTACCGGGAAGTATTCTCCCTCTCTTCTACACACCCTAACCTGAGCCTCACTATCCTCATAAAAGCTCTTTACAGCATTTAGTAACTTACCACCTATTCCATATACTTGCAACATCTGCCACATTGCTCCTCTATCCACTCTATCATATGCCTTTTCTAAATCCATAAATGTAATAAAAACTTCCCTACCTTTATCTAAATACTGTTCACATATATGCTTCAATGTAAACACTTGATCTACACATCCCCTACCCACTCTGAAACCTCCTTTCTCATCCGCAATTCTACATTCTGTCTTACCTCTAATTCTTTCAATTATAACCCTACCGTATACTTTTCCTGGTATACTGGGTGGTTGCTGTCTACCAACATATATATATATATATATATATATATATATATATATATATATATATATATATGCGGTTAGATCACAGATAACAGGTGATATTACAATACGTAGAACAACCACTGTGAAAAAATATTGAAATTCTCAGGTTATCAATCCCTTGATGTGAGAAGTCACAAAAGCACTTGGAATTACAGTTTTTCACGTTGGTTGTTCTGCATATATATATATATATATATATATATATATATATATATATATATATATATATATATATATATATATAATATATATATATATATATATATATATATATAATATAATATATATATATATATATATATATATATATATATATATATATATATATATATATATATATATATATATATATATATATATATATAATGTAGGTTGGTAGACAGCAACCACCCAGGGAAGTACTACCATCCTGCCAGATGACTGTGAAACAGAAACCTGTAACTGTTTTGCATGATGGAAGGATTGCTGGTTTCTTTTTCTCTCATAAACACGCTAGATAACAGGAATATCTTGCTACTCCTACTTACACTTTGGTCACACTTCACAGACACGCACATGCATATATATATACATACATCTAGGTTTTTCTCCTTGTTCTAATTTATTTCTTCTATTGTCCATGGGGAAGTGGAAAAGAATCTTTCCTCCGTAAGCCATGAGTGTCGTATGAGGCGACTAAAATGCCGGGAGCAATGAGCTAGTAACCCCTTCTCCTGTAGACATTTACTAAAAAAGAGAAGAAGAAAAACTTTATAAAACTGGGATGCTTGAATGTGCGTGGATGTAGTGCGGATAACAAGAAACAGATGATTGCTGATGTTATGAATGAGAAGAAGTTGGATATCCTGGCCCTAAACGAAACAAAGCTGAAAGGGGTAGGGGAGTTTCGGTGGGGGGAAATAAATGGGATTAAATCTGGAGTATCTGAGAGAGTTAGAGCAAAGGAAGGGGTAGCAGTAATGTTGAAGGATCAGTTATGGAAGGAGAAAAGAGAATATGAATGTGTAAATTCAAGAATTATGTGGATTAAAGTAAAGGTTGGATGCGAAAAGTGGGTCATAATAAGCGTGTATGCACCTGGAGAAGAGAGGAATGTAGAGGAGAGAGAGAGATTTTGGGAGATGTTAAGTGAATGTATAGGAGCCTTTGAACCAAGTGAGAGAGTAATTGTGATAGGGGACCTGAATGCTAAAGTAGGAGAAACTTTTAGAGAGGGTGTGGTAGGTAAGTTTGGGGTGCCAGGTGTAAATGATAATGGGAGCCCTTTGATTGAACTTTGTATAGAAAGGGGTTTAGTTATAGGTAATACATATTTTAAGAAAAAGAGAATAAATAAGTATACAAGATATGATGTAGGGCGAAATGACAGTAGTTTGTTGGATTATGTATTGGTAGATAAAAGACTGTTGAGTAGACTTCAGGATGTACATGTTTATAGAGGGGCCACAGATATATCAGATCACTTTCTAGTTGTAGCTACACTGAGAGTAAAAGGTAGATGGGATACAAGGAGAATAGAAGCATCAAGGAAGAGAGAGGTGAAGGTTTATAAACTAAAAGAGGAGGCAGTTAGGGTAAGATATAAACAGCTATTGGAGGATAGATGGGCTAATGAGAGCATAGGCAATGGGGTCGAAGATGCATGGGGTAGGTTTAAAAATGTAGTGTTAGTGTTCAGCAGAAGTTTGTGGTTACAGGAAAGTGGGTGCGGGAGGAAAGAGGAGCGACTGGTGGAATGATGATGTGAAGAGAGTAGTAAGGGAGAAAAAGTTAGCATATGAGAAGTTTTTACAAAGTAGAAGTGATGCAAGGAGGGAAGAGTATATGGAGAAAAAGAGAGAGGTTAAGAGTGATGAAGCAATGTAAAAAGAGAGCAAATGAGAGAGTGGGTGAGATGTTATCAACAAATTTTGTTGAAAATAAGAAAAAGTTTTGGAGTGAGATTAACAAGTTAAGGAAGCCTAGAGAACAAATGGATTTGTCAGTTAAAAATAGGAGAGGAGAGTTATTAAATGGAGAGTTAGAGGTATTGGGAAGATGGAGGGAATATTTTGAGGAATTGTTAAATGTTGATGAAGATAGGGAAGCTGTGATTTCGTGTATAGGGCAAGGAGGAATAACATCTTGTAGGAGTGAGGAAGAGCCAGTTGTGAGTGTGGGGGAAGTTCGTGAGGCAGTAGGTAAAATGAAAGGGGGTAAGGCAGCCGGGATTGATGGGATAAAGATAGAAATGTTAAAAGCAGGTGGGGATATAGTTTTGGAGTGTTTGGTCCAATTATTTAATAAATGTATGGATGAGGGTCAGGTACCTAGGGATTGGCAGAGAGCATGCATAGTTCCTTTGTATAAAGGCAAAGGGGACAAAAGAGAGTGCAAAAATTATAGGGGGATAAGTCTGTTGAGTATACCTGGTAAAGTGTATGGTAGAGTTATTATTGAAGGAATTAAGAGTAAGACGGAGAATAGGATAGCAGATGAACAAGGAGGCTTTGGGAAAGGTAGGGGGTGTGTGGACCAGGTGTTTACAGTGAAACATATAAGTGAACAGTATTTAGATAAGGCTAAAGAGGTCTTTGTGGCATTTATGGATTTGGAAAAGGCGTATGACAGGGTGGATAGGGGGGCAATGTGGCAGATGTTGCAGGTGTATGGTATAGGAGGTAGGTTACTGAAAGCAGTGAAGAGTTTTTACGAGGATAGTGAGGCTCAAGTTAGAGTATGTAGGAAAAAGGGAAATTATTTCCCAGTAAAAGTAGGCCTTAGACAAGGATGTGTGATGTCACCGTGGTTGTTTAATATATTTATAGATGGGGTTGTAAGAGAAGTAAATGCGAGGGTCTTGGCAAGAGGCGTGGAGTTAAAAGATAAAGAATCACACATAAAGTGGGAGTTGTCACAGTTGCTGTTTGCTGATGACACTGTGCTCTTGGGAGATTCTGAAGAGAAGTTGCAGAGATTGGTGGATGAATTTGATAGGGTATGCAAAAGAAGAAAATTAAAAGTGAATACAGGAAAGAATAAGGTTATGAGGATAACAAAAAGATTAGGTGATGAAAGATTGGATTTCAGATTGGAGGGAGAGAGTATGGAGGAGGTGAATGTATTCAGATATTTGGGAGTGGACGTGTCAGCGGATGGGTCTATGAAAGATGAGGTGAATTATAGAATTGATGAGGGGAAAAGGGTGAGTGGTGCACTTAGGAGTCTGTGGAGACAAAGAACTTCGTCCTTGGAGGCAAAGAGGGGAATGTATGAGAGTATAGTTTTACCAACGCTCTTACATGGGTGTGAAGCATGGGTGATGAATGTTGCAGCGAGGAGAAGGCTGGAGGCAGTGGAGATGTCATGTCTGAGGGCAACGTGTGGTGTGAATATAATGCAGAGAATTCGTAGTTTGGAAGTTAGGAGGAGGTGCGGGATTACCTAAACTGTTGTCCAGAGGGCTGAGGAAGGGTTGTTGAGGTGGTTCGGACATGTAGAGAGAATGGAGCGAAACAGAATGACTTCAAGAGTGTATCAGTCTGTAGTGGAAGGAAGGCGGGGTAGGGGTAGGCCTAGGAAAGGTTGGAGGGAGGGGGTAAAGGAGGTTTTGTGTGCGAGGGGCTTGGACTTCCAGCAGGCATGCGTGAGCTTGTTTGATAGGAGTGAATGGAGACAAATGGTTTTTAATACTTGACGTGCTATTGGAGTGTGAGCAAAGTAACATTTATGAAGGGGTTCAGGGAAACCGGCAGGCCGGACTTGAGTCCTGGAGATGGGAAGTACAGTGCCTGCACTCTGAAGGAGGAGTGTTAATGTTGCAGTTTAAAAACTGTAGTGTAAAGCACCCTTCTGGCAAGACAGTGATGGAGTGAATGATGGTGAAAGTTTTTCTTTTTCGGGCCACCCTGCCTTGGTGGGAATCGGCCAGTGTGATAAAAAAAAATAAAATATATATATATATATATATATATATATATATATATATATATATATATATATATATATATATATATATATATATATATGGCAATTGGGATAGAAAGATGGGATGGAAATGAACGAGAGATGGGTCTAGGGAAGGAGAAATAGCAGGTCATATCTCTCACTAAACTAATAATATTTAGTAATATATCACGCTGTCTCTGACAAACGATTAATTTATATACAAAAAATTAACGTATTCGATGGAAACTGTTTGAGCTGAGCCTGAGTCCATAAATTCAGGAAATTATTATATCAATTATATACTAAATCATTTACACCATTCAGTATTACAATTAAATCCTGAAATTACGCACATGGGGGAGTAATTCACTTCAGGTTATGTCACTAACGGACTGCATATAATCGCTTAATGAAGCAATTTAGATTAATTTAATTTATTGATTAATAAAAATCGGAGGGAGGATGGGAAGATCGTGGTGAGTAAGAAAGACCATGTTTAGGGAAGAATTTAAGTGAGATCGTGGCTTGAGTGGCTTGGGATAGAGAATGGTTTTCCTATCGCGCGCGTGCGTGCGCGCGTGTGTGTGTGTGTGTGTGTGTGTGTGTGCGTGTGCGTGTGCGTGTGCGTGTGCGTGCGTGTGCGTGTGCGTGTGTGTGTGTGTGTGTGTGTGTGTGGGTTGGTGTGTGAGTGTGTTTGAGTGTGTTTGAGGGTAGTGATGTGATGTGTGTTTGGATGGTGTAATGTGTGTACTTACCTAATTGTACTTACATAATTGTGGTTGCAGGGGTCGAGACTCACCTCCTGGTCCCGCCTCTTCACTGACCGCTACTGGGTCCTCCCTCTCCCTGCTCCATGAACTTTATCATACCTCGCCTTGAAACTATGTATGATTCCTGCCTCCACTACATCACTCGCCAACTATTCCACTTCCTAACAACTCTGTGGCTGAAGAAATACTTCCTAACATCTCTTTGACTCATCTGAGTCTTCAGCTTCCAATTGTGACCCCTTGTTTCTGTGTCCCATCTCTGGAACATCCTGTGTCTGTTCACCTTATCTATTCCACGCAGTATGTTGTATGTCGTTATCATGTCACCACTGACCCTCCTGCCCTCCAGTGTCGTCAGACCTATTTTCCTTAACCTTTCATCGTAGGACATTCCCCTTAGCTCTGGAACCAGCCTTCTTGCAAACCTTTGCACTTTCTCTAATTTCTAGACGTGCTTGACCAGGCGTGGGTTCCAAACTGGTGCCGCGTACTCCAGTATGGGCCTGACGTACACAGTGTATAGAGTCTTGTGTGTGTTGTTGCCATTTTGTCTTAGGCACATGTCGATGAGACACTAGGCCTGTTGTATATGCGTGCGTGTGTATGTGTGTGTGTGTGTGTGTGTGTGTGTACTCACCTATTTGTGTTTGCAGAGATCGAGAAACAGCTCCTGGCCCCACCAGCAAGAACTTACATTACATATGAGAGGAGGAAAAATTCCCATATTAGTTTCATTGAAGGAACGATTGATAACGTATTCAATGAAATTCCGTGAAACAAATTCTCAGACTTATTTGATTCTAGTGAATGCAATAATGTGTTGGGTGTTTGTTGTATTTTATTTTGTAATTCTGAGCTGTAATACTTCTTTTGTATAAATGGAAAACAGGAATTAATAAAGGGGATGTAAATAGCGTGCTAAAAATATCTAACATAGACAGGATTCGCAGCAATGGCTTTAAATCAGAAAAAAATCAGATTCAGGAAGGATATAGGAAAGCACTGGTTTGGTAAAAGAGTTGTGGATGAGTGGAACAAACTCCCGAGGGAGTTGGGTGCAACAGCAAGTGCTGGACACTCTGCACACCACCGAGGAGGAGGTGAAGAAACTGCTAAGGTCGCATCTGCTTCTTTTCTCCGTGGACCCTGAGAGAGGGAGCAGATGCACTGTGTGTGCCATTTACAATAATCTTCAATAAATCTATTGAAATAGGACAACTGCCTGAGGTGTGAAAGGCAGCAAACGTAGTCCCCATTTTCAAGAAAGGAAACAGACAGACAGCACTAGACTACAGACCTGTGTCGCTGACACGTATAGTATGCAAAGTTATGGAGAAAATTATCAGGAGAAGAGTGGTGGGACAACTAGAAAGGAATGGGGTCATACATGAGAAACATCTTGGCTTCAAGGAAGGGAAATCCTGCATCACAAACCTACTGGAGTTATACGACAAGGTAACAGAAGTAGGACAGGAGAGAGAGGGATGAGTAGACTGCATATTCTAGGACTGTAAGAAGGCTTTCGATACAATACCACACAATAGACTGGCTGAAAAGCTAGAGGAGTAGGCAGAAATAGCAGGGAGAGTACTGCAATGGATCAGGGAATACCTCACAGGAAGGAAACGACGTGTGTAGGTACGTGATGAGGTGCATGTGTTGAGTGTGGTTCCTCAATTGTCAGTCCTAGATCCGGTGCTGCTTCTAGTATATGTGAATAACATAACTGAAGGGATAGATTCAGAGGTGTCCCTGTCTGCAGACGGTGCGAGGTTAATGAGAATAATACAAATAGACGAGGATCAGGTAAGCCTACAAGAACATCTGGACAGGATGCAAGGCTCTTATGACATATGGCTCCTGGAGTTTAACTCCCAGAAAGTGCAAAATCAGGAAGTTTGGGAAGGACAAAGAAGACCGCCAACACAGTAAAGCCTTCGAGGTCAAGGACTGCAAAACTCACTCAAGCAAAAGGATCTTAGGGTGAGCATCATACCGAGCACATCCCCTGAGACGCAAATCAGCCAAATAACTGCTGCAGCATATGGGGGCCTGGCAAACCTAAGAATAACGTTTAGACATTTAGGTAAAGAGTCATTCAAGGCGCTGTGCACTGTGTACGTCAGGCCCAAGTTGGATTATACAACACCAGTATGGAACCCACACTTGGTCAAACACGTCAGGAAATTAGAGAAAGTGTAAAGATCTGCAATAAGAGTAGTCCTGGAACTAAGAGGTATGTCCTACTGGGAGAGATTAAGGGAAATGAACCTGACGACACTGGAGGGTAGGAAGGATACAGGGGACATGATAACAGCAAATAAAATACTGAGAGGAATTTACAAGGTGCATAGATACCTAACATCCCTATGACTCAAGTGAATCATAGGGATGTTAGGAAGTATTTCTTCAGTCATAGAGTTGTCACGAACTGGAGTAATCTGCTGAGTGATGTAGCAGAGGCAGGATCCATACATAACCTTAAGAAGAGGAATAATAACGCTCATGGAGAAGGGAGGCAGTAGGCATAGTAACCAACAATGAAGAGGTTGGGGCAGGAGCTGTGACGACTCCTACACACACACACACACACACACACACACACACACACACACACACACACACACACACACACGTGGTTTTAAGCTTCGAATACACAGTAGAGCTACAAGTTGAGGGGGAAGGAGGAAGGCCAGGACGAATGAAGCCAGACTACAAGAAAGGGGGCTACACGGGAATGAGGAACTTCCCGAACGGGGTTCAGTGGGACAGAGAACTGGCAGGGAAGCCACTTAATGAGATGATGGAATATGTAGCAACAAAATGCAAGGAGGCTGAGGAGAGGTTTGTACCCAAGGGTAACAGGAATAATGAAAAAGCCAAGATGAGCCCATGGTTTACCCAAAGGTGCAGGGAGGCAAAAACCAAGTGTGCTAGGGAATGGAAGAAATATAGAAGGCAAAGGACCCAGGAGAATAAGAAGAGCAGTCGCAGAACCAGAAACGAATATGCACAGATAAGAAGAGAGGCCCAACGACAATATGAAAACTACATAGCAGCGAAAGTCAAATCTGACCCGTAACTGTTATACAGCCACATCAGGAGGAAAACAACAGTCAAGGACCAGGTAATCAGGCTGAGGAAGGAAGGAGGAGAGACAACAAGAAATGACCGTGAAGTATGTGAGGAACTCAAGAGGTTCAAAGAAGTGTTCACAGAGGAGACAGAAGGGGCTCCAGAAAGACGGAGAGGTGGGGCACACCACCAAGTGCTGGACACAGTGCACACAACCGAGGAAGAAGTGAAGAGGCTTCTGAGTGAGTTAGATACCTCAAAGGCAATGGGGCCAGATAACATCTCCCCATGGCACATCTCCTGAGGCGCACATCAACCAAATAACGGCTGCAGCATATGGGCGCCTAGCAAACCTCAGAACAGCATTCCGACACCTTAATAAGGAATCGTTCAGGACCCTGTACACCTTGTACATTAGGCCCATATTGGAGTATGCGGCACTAGTTTGGAACCCACACCTAGCCAAGCACGTAAAGAACTAGAGAAAGTGCAAAGGTTTGCAACAAGACTAGTCCCAGAGCTAAGAGGTATGTCTTACGAGGAGAGGTTAAGGGAAATCAACCTGACGACACTGGAGGGCAGAAGAGATAGGGAGGACATGATAACGACATACAAAATACTGAGAGGAATTGACAAGGTGGACAAAGACAGGATGTTCCAGAGATTGGACACAGTAACAAGGGGACACAGTTGGAAGTTGAAGACACAGATGAATCACAGGGATGTTAGGAAGTATTTCTTCAGCCACAGAGTAGTCAGTAAGTGGAATAGTTTGGGAAGCGATGTAGTGGAGGCAGGATCCATACATAGCTTTAAGCAGAGGTATGATAAAGGTCACGGTTCAGCGACCAGTGAAGAGGCGGGGCCAGGAGCTCGGACTCGACCCCTGCAACCTCAACTAGGTGAGTACAACTAGGCGAGTACACACACACACATGAGATTGTTCTCAGACCCAACGTGTACTACCTACAGGGAGAGACTGAAGAAACTAAACTGGATGACATTGGAGAACAGAAGAACCAGGGATGACATGATCACGACATGCAAAATACTGAGGAATCGAGAAGGCAGATGTACGAAACAGAAACGCAAAGGCACATGTGGAAACAAAAACAGATGAGTCACAAGGAAGTTAAGAAATATTTATTTAGCCTCGAGACAAGACCCAGTACAAAATAACACATACAGACGCATACTTGTGTGCACAACTCGTTTGTTCTACATTTTGTAGGGAAGCGCTAAACCATTACAAATCAAACAACGTTCATGAAATAGCAGGCAGCCAGGTTTGGTCACAGGAAGAAGCGAATAGCTACAATTCCTTGAATCGAGAGGCTTTCACAGGCACCATAGAGTACATCATAATACAGAGACAGCCAGAGACTGACAAAATGACAATACCATTCCACCAAAAGTAAACAAAAAAAATCATCATTGACAACCACATCATCAAAACGTCACAAACAGGATGGCCATTATTCAACATAAACAGAGACTCCATGCTGCCGTTTTACATACGGCTAATAATAAATTATTTTCCAACATATGGAAATTAATGAAATATTAATGTAATAACCCTAAATATAGCGCTACTAATTCGTTCATCATTTCGACATAAATATTTGTTACAAACAACGCAGTTTTACAAAGAGTTTTACAAACAATCGAGTCCTGCACTGTAGTTTTACAAACGGTAGAATGTTACAAATAATGGGGTTTTACAAACAGCTCAATCGCTAGCCCGCTCAACTCGAATCTCAGTTGGAATCTCCGGTATGGCTGGAAAACATTAAGACGTGTTTCCATAAGACAACTGCTGTCCCTGTTCACCCATCAGTATAAAATGGGTACCTGGATGTTAGTCGGCGAATGTGAGGTCGCATCCTGGGCCAAAACTGACCTAATTTGCCCGATATACTCTGTGATAACAAGCGGCATTCTATATATGTAGTATGTCATTGATGACACCTAGGCCTGTATACCTTGTACATGTACTTGGAGAAATAAAGATGTATTATTATAATTATTTTTATTATTATTATTGTTATTATTATGGGAAAAGTTCTTACGTTATTGCAGTATCTTTATTTTTTAATGAGAGAAAGTTGTCTGAAGTTTGTTATAGTTCCTTCTGTGCTTCTCTTAGTAGCTTTCTGGGCGTATTTTCTAGTCCTTCTAAGTATGTATGTTTCTGCACCACCATCTACATGATATTTGTGGTGTGAAGAACAACTTAGCCGCTTCATCCATAAAATCCAATCGTCCTCCTAGTACAAGAGAGAGCGTGGTGTTAACTCATCAAGCAGCGATGATATGCGTTATGCTACAAGTAAGTCGGCTCTAGTTTTTGCTATTTCATAGTGGTTAATTATACGTCAACTGCAGGTAAAGTTAGTTAATGTTACATAAATCATTATCCAAAAGGAATATGAAATATACATGAGTATAAACTCAGGTTGTAGTGAACGACTGGCATTGGAAAAACAGAAGAACTGTGGATGAGAATACACGACGTACGGGTAGGGTTTGACCCCATAGCGGCTGAGTCGTAAAACTCAAGGCCAGTGCTTATGCTTACGCACTGGCCTGTAGTCTTACGACTCACCAAGGGTCCCACACCCCACCCGCCCCGTGGTTTGTTTGCAACCGTGTTTTTACGATTTCTTGGGTGATGAGAATAAATGTGTCTCGAAAGCTTCTGGGTGCTGTGAGAAGAGATAGTAGGCTAACAGCTGGTGACACTGTTGCATTCGAGTCACAGAGATGGTGTCTGTGAAATTCTCCTGTTGTAAGCGTCGTAGCTCAAGGTTACAGCGTTGGAAATGCTAAATGCAAAGAAAACGATTCGAGTCTCTATTTACTCTAAAGTTTATTCATATTTAAACTTATTTGCGGTGTTTGCCGTACTTATAAGCAAAAGATGTATATAACAGTATGCCCCTGCCAAAGAATTTGCAAGTTAAGCAGCTGGAGCCAGAGATGAAAGATAGAATTTAATATTAATAATCTAAACAAAATGAAAATATACAGAGCTGAAGAGTACTGTGCTGGATGTGTTCAGGTCGTTGTGAGAACCATCTCCGTTTTCTATAATCTCAGTTCCCTGTCCCGCAATACGGCTGGACGAGCGCAGAATGCAACATAAGTTGATGAAGCAGTTAAAAATTAACGTTGAAGAGGTGAAGTGACTCAGATGAGGCATTCACAAATTTTGCTCTGAAAACTAATATCTAAATTCCTTCATTAAAAATGGTAAATTAGGATGAATACAAGCCAGATCTAATTCAAGTCTTTCAAAGAGATTTAAACAAGCAAACTGCTAAAATGCATAATCACTATTTAGACGCGACACTAAGAAATTATCGCATGAAATGAAGTATTTCACTTTTTCGAATTTCTTTCAAGGAAGCAAATTGGGATCTTCATATGTAAAAAAAATCAATGAAAACTTTCATGTAAAACTGACCAAGATTATAAGCAAATAAGGAAGTTTTATTTAAGCTTAGTGTAGATAACTTTCAAATTTTTAACCATGGTCTTGATGGCTCACAGGTGTTATAGACACAAAAAAAGTTATGTAGATTTAACGTAGGATAACCCAATAATGTCAAACACTGTGATTTATTTCTGACCAGAAGAAACATTCTCCGAAGATTTCACAGAAACCAGTTTTGATTAATTAAAGTTGTCACATTATAACTTACACAAGCTAACATCAAGAGATTACTTCCTTAGAGGAAAACGAATCAGCACTAAAAGTTTAATGCCGACCAGATGATGCATTTTCCAGTAAAAGTAATAAAATTTGTACCTACACAGCCTGAGCCTATGAAGCGCCCCATCCATTTTACACAACTTCAACCATTACCTGGAGTTTACCTGGAGAGAGTTCCGGGGGTCAACGCCCCCGCGGCCCGGTCTGTGACCAGGCCTCCTGGTGGATCAGAGCCTGATCAACCAGGCTGTTGCTGCTGGCTGCACGCAAACCAACGTACGAGCCACAGCCCGGCTGGTCAGGAACCGACTTTAGGTGCTTGTCCAGTGCCTGCTTGAAGACAGCCAGGGGTCTGTTGGTAATCCCCCTTATGTATGCTGGGAGGCAGTTGAACAGTCTCGGGCCCCTGACACTTATTGTATGGTCTCTTAACGTGCTAGTGACACCCCTGTTTTTCATTGGGGGGATGTTGCATCGTCTGCCAAGTCTTTTGCTTTCGTAGTGAGTGATTTTCGCGTGCAAGTTCGGTACTGGTCCCTCTAGGATTTTCCAGGTGTATATAATCATGTATCTCTCCCGCCTGCGTTCCAGGGAATACAGGTTCAGGAACCTCAAGCGCTCCCAGTAATTGAGGTGTTTTATCTCCGTTATGCGCGCCGTGAAGGTTCTCTGTACATTTTCTAGGTCAGCAATTTCACCTGCCTTGAAAGGTGCTGTTAGTGTGCAGCAATATTCCAGCCTAGATAGAACAAGTGACCTGAAGAGTGTCATCATGGGCTTGGCCTCCCTAGTTTTGAAGGTTCTCATTATCCATCCTGTCATTTTTCTAGCAGATGCGATTGATACAATGTTATGGTCCTTGAAGGTGAGATCCTCCGACATGATCACTCCCAGGTCTTTGACGTTGGTGTTTCGCTCTATTTTGTGGCCAGAATTTGTTTTGTACTCTGATGAAGATTTAATTTCCTCAAGTTTACCATATCCGAGTAATTGAAATTTCTCATCGTTGAACTTCATATTGTTTTCTGCAGCCCACTGAAAGATTCGGTTGATGTCCGCCTGGAGCCTTGCAGTGTCTGCAATGGAAGACACTGTCATGCAGATTCGGGTGTCATCTGCAAAGGAAGACACTGTGCTGTGGCTGACATCCTTGTCTATGTTGGATATGAGGATGAGGAACAAGATGGGAGCGAGTACTGTGCCTTGTGGAACAGAGCTTTTCACCGTAGCTGCCTCGGACTTTACTCTGTTGACGACTACTCTCTGTGTTCTGTTAGTGAGGAAATTATAGATCCATCGACCGACTTTTCCTGTTATTCCTTTAGCACGCATTTTGTGCGCTATTACGCCATGGTCACACTTGTCGAAGGCTTTTGCAAAGTCTCTATATATTACATCTGCATTCTTTTTATCTTCTAGTGCATTTAGGACCTTGTCGTAGTGATCCAATAGTTGAGACAGACAGGAGCGACCTGTTCTAAACGCATGTTGCCCTGGGTTGTGTAACTGATGGGTTTCTAGATGAGTGGTGATCTTGCTTCTTAGGACCCTTTCAAAGATTTTTATGATATGGGATGTTAGTGCTATCGGTCTGTAGTTCTTTGCTGTTGCTTTACTGCCCCCTTTGTGGAGTGGGGCTATGTCTGTTGTTTTTAGTAACTGTGAACTGTAATTGGTGACTGATGGCGCTCAAAATTGCTATAGTTTAATTAGATGAAAGCGCTAAACCCCATAGGGTAAGTAAGTAAGGTTCGTCTGGAAACAGAACAAGTGTTTCCTGACGCGGGTCTTAGTCATATGATAACCCGCCGTTGGAGGTTTTGGTCATCTGACCGAGGCCTTCCGCTGGCTTACCGGTCCACCCCTTTAAAAATTATGGTCATTGTTATAATCATTTAATATATATAACGCGTAGGGACCGTATATTATTATTATAATCAAGGGGGAAGCGCTAAACCCGAAGGATTATACAGCGCCTGGGGGGGGGATGTGGAAGACATTCAGGCTTAATTCGGGGAACTGGAGCACAGATCCAATTCCCTAAATCAAGAGCCCCTTACCAACATCAAGGAACCTTCCTTGAGGGGTAGGGACCGTATAGCACTTGTGTAATGGAAGGCATTGGAATTCAATTGATGCAAGGGATAGATAAATCCAGTTCCTTGGATCAGTGACCTTCGTAAAACTGTGCTGCAGACACTCTCACCAATATTGCCCAAGACACTTGATATCGAATAACACATTTTCCTTTAAACGACAGTAAGCAAAAATGTTGACAATGTCGAAAAAAAATACAAAAGGTTCTCTTGTCAAACTTTGAAACACCATAATTTTTTTTTCTAGTTGTCTTTCCTGATTTGCATTTTATTTAAAATTCTACAATCCTCCAAGAAAAAAATATTTTCTTTTTGAATAATAAAAAAAATCAGTTTCATAAAATCGACAAAAAATGGAAAATTAATACGAAACACTTTCAGTTAAGGTTCTCCAGCACCCAAGGTTTGAAGCCGATCAGAATAACCGTTCTCTAGTTATTACAAGGGAAACACTTTACTTAAAAAAAAATTGGCTAATTGAAATTTACACAGCTCAAAGTAACAAGCTTTTCTTCAATAAAGCCCTCCAATGGTAAAAGTTTGAAGCCGATAAGAAAATTCATTCCCCAGTAAGTGACCTGATTACAACGATTCCAAGTTATTTAATAATTTCGGTAAAATTTCAAATTTGCACCTACTCAGGCTAAATTTAAGGGGTAAATTTACAAAATGTATCCTCAATGATATTTTGAAGGCAGTCTGAAAAAATCATTCTTTAGTTTTTGAATACAAATAATTAATCACTCTTTATTCAATAAAACTGGCAGCCTGGGACTTACGGGAACGTCGCCAGTTACGGCAACGGTCATAATTTTTCTAAGTTTTTGTTTTGACAATTTTTATCAGATTTGCCTACACGTAATCAACACTTAAGGTACTTTGCTGGCCCTAAGATGCATCAACAGGTTACAAAATACCATGAGATATGTGGAGGTACCTCGAAGATGTTAACTAGTACCTACATGTGTATAAAATCGAGACAGGTACACTGTATACGGAATTTCTATTTAATTTCTCTCTGCAGGGTTTTCTTCAATCCAGTTGGAGAAATCAAGCTCCTGGTGAGCGAAACGTCTGCTGGATACTGGAAAAGGTCTCAGCACTATGCATTTTTTCTGCTTTATAGAGATATGTGAATACGGTAAGGCAAGAAACAAACTTTCAACGAAATTTAGACTAAACAGCGAAAAAATGCGGTGTCAATACTTGAAAAAAAGTATACTTGATTACCAAAATTTGGAAACATTGTGCAAGTTGGCTGCCAGACGTAAGAACCATGAGTTGTGAGGAACAAATTAAAACATAAGAAATGTAAAACAATAGAAGAAAAATTAAAATAGATTTCTTCCCTCATTTAATTAATAAGAAAAGTAATTATTTATTATTTTATGCGAAGTGCGGGAGATGAATGAATTAAGGTTTGGTCCAGCGTGAGGGGGTCGTTCTAGTTCCTTGGATCAAGTGTACTGTGAGAGGAGGTGCCTACAAACGTATATTGAGAGAAAAGTCATGCAGAAACGATCTCGGAACGTTTTAATCCACAAAGTGGTATGATTTCGGAAGACAATCCAGGAAAGACAGTAAATTTTATTACCACTGACAGGTTTATAACCTTATGTTACTAATTAAAGCATAAAGACCGGACACTAAGATCACAGATTAGCTCTTGTAACTACAGTCAGGTAACCTTAAATAATAGGTCTCTCTCTCTCTCTCTCTCTCTCTCTCTCTCTCTCTCTGTCTCTGTCTCTGTCTCTGTCTCTGTCTCTGTTCTAGTCTCCCGCCGTGCCCGTTCCCTCAGAGTGGGCATTTCCCGCACACGATTCGTAATATTGAAATTCTATAACGGAACACTGTCCAGCCTGGTGCTAAAAGCCACTCTGACGGCGAGTGGTCGTCTGTGTGTGTTTGTTGTAATTCTTAGCGTGAAAATACTTATTTACCCAAGTGTAGGTTTGTTTGCACATAGTTCTTATTTTAGGTATTTCCTTCTGATAGCTTTTACTTTAGGTTACTCCTTTATTAGGTATTTCCCTCTTTCATTTTAATCATTTATCGGGTTTCTCTCATCTTCCGTGGTTTAACCTTAGGGTATCTCTCATCTCAGAAAGCTCCATCAATACGTTTCTCTCATCTCAGGAAGTTCAGATCTCACGTATCTTACAGATCAGAAAGTTTCATTATCAAGCATCTCTCACCACAGCAAGTTTCAATCTCAAATACCTCCCATTTCAGGAAGTTCTAGTCATATATATCTCTAGTCTCAGGGAATATCATGCATCTCAAATCTTAGGAAGATCCAAGCTCATGTATCTCCCATCTCACGAAAATCCATTCCCTGGATTCTTCATACTCTTATCACCATAATTTCCCAGTCGGCATTCTTCTTGCCTTACATAGTATTCCTCTTCTCTTGCCTTCACAGCCTCTCTATTTCCCGAGTACCTCCCTTGCTACTCCTCTGCCAGACGTCTCCTCGTTCTTGTTACTCTAGCTCCACAACACCTCACGTCTCACTTACTCAGACTCCCAACCATTTGCATTCAGCATCGTCGACGCGCCTGTGGGGAAAGGCATCAGGAACTGTCTGACCATTTCAAGTCTCACGCCTCTCTATATTTCTCTCATTATTAGCATGGGAGGCAGCATTATCAACATCAACGGTAACAAGAGGAAGAGAATGAGCAGAAACAGTAACAGTAGTAGCAGTAATAAGATCAACAGTAACATCATCACTAAAGCGTCAAATGCAGTAGTATTAGAAATTGAAGCAGCAGCAAAGGAAAAGGGGCAGTAGTATCAGCATGGTCAGCAGCAACAGTAGCAGCAGCAGCAGCAGCAGCAGCAGCAGCAGCAGCAGCAGCAGCAGCAGCAGCAGGTGTGATGCTCAGTCTCGCCCACCTCGCTGATATTTCATGTAGATATTGTCTGACGTGTCGAGGTGTGCCTGGCTGGAAACCGCCTTGTCGGAATATTGAAATCTCTCTCTCTCTCTCTCTCTCTCTCTCTCTCTCTCTCTCTCTCTCTCTATCTATCTATCTATCTATCTATCTATATCCATATATCTATCTGTCCGTCTCTCTGTCTCTCTCTCTCATGCAGATGTAATCAAACGAATTAGATTTTCAACCTTAACAATGTTTTATTCTTTGTTTTTTTAGACTGATATCGGGGCTCCGTTTTGAGTTAACAGAAACAAAACCTCGTGTGTGTCAGGTTCTTCCTGGGTTAAAATCTTCTCAATAAAAATAAAAAAAAGATGAAAATTAAAATAATTTTTGTGCGAAGGTAACAAACACTGCACATCACGTAAGCAATTTTTGTTACCTTTCGCATGTTTCTTATGCCACTCTATGAAAGCTCCATAGTGTGTCTCAAGATAATATATATATATATATATATATATATATATATATATATATATATATATATATATATATATATATATATGTATGTCTTTGGTTACGCCAAATTTAGATTATGGTGCTCAGTCTTGATCTCCATATTATAGGGTGAACATAAATGCACGCGAAAATATTCACTGAAGGATACAATTGATTCCTTGTATTTGAAACCTTGTCAGTGAAAATTGACTGAAGGCGCTGAATTTGGGGAGATATGACTGAAGCCTACAAATGGTAAACAAGGATAAATAAAAAGGATATAAGGCGTTGAAAACATCTAATGAAGACAGAACCCGCGGCTATGGATTAATGTTAGAGAAATTTAGATTTGGAAAGGATGTTGGAAATCACTGGTTTGGCAATAGAGTTATCTTCCTTCAATAACAAGCTGGAAATATATTTAATACCAGTAATAAAGAGAATTTTGTCTTCTTTCCTCATTGTATATGGCCTTATTTCTTTTATTGCCATTTTTCTTCTCTCCTTTCTCGTCAAACATTTCTACCCCTATCTTTTCACTTATCTTTCTCTATTTCTCTCCCTTCTCTCTCTCTCTCTCTCTCTCTCTCTCTCTCTCTCTCTCTCTCTCTCTCTCTCTCTCTCTCTCTCTCTCTCTCTCTCTCTCTTCACCTACTTCCTCCCTCGCTCTCATTTATGTCACCTTCATATTCTCTCTTTTCCATTTTCTTTCTCTTCTCTTTTCTTCCCTCTTTTCTCCCTCATCACTTTTTCTCTTCCTCTCTCCCTGTGTTCCATTCTCGGTAGCGAATTTCAGGGCGATACAATTCAGGTGTTTGGTGGCACGGGTGCACTTAGGTCTTCATGTCTGCCAAATATTGACGATGGCTTCCGGTATGTGTCAGGTTGCAAGGAACCTCTCTCTCTCTCTCTCTCTCTCTCTCTCTCTCTCTCCCTCCCCTCTCTCCCGGTCCTAAGGCTTCATCAGACAAGTTTGAATTCTCCACGTGCTATACGGCAGTAGGCATTATGTGACTCGGGAAACATTCGAGTTAAAATATCGTTTTTTGACCTCTGCGCAACCCAATAGAAAAGAAATTTATGAAATTTCACGGCCAGGGTGTGAGGCGGTGGCGGATGCAAGCAGGTTCGGATACCCTTCCATATCTTCCAGCGCAGAGGTTCTCAACCCTTTGCAGCTCTGTGCCCTTCCAGGAAAAGTATATCTCAACAATAATATTCCCAATATTTGTTTTCAAATAAACAGAACGTCTCATGAAATCTTAACAAAATTCCTAACAGACGGGAAAATAAATGGTTATACAGTTTTCCCTACAAGTTTTGTTGCTACTAATATCACGAAGGATTTGAACCATGCTGACGGTAAGAGTGGAACATGAATTACATTCCGTGACCTTAATAGAAAAGTCAACAAACACTACAGAAGCAGCTGGAATCTGACATTCCATGATTTACTCAGGGTAGACGAGTATAAATTCGTGGCCCGAACTGACGATTTCGACAACTTGTGTTTTTCAGCACAGAAATTAGCATAACCGTTTAATAAATAGTCTGAATCCAAATTTGTCATCAGAGAAGGGAAGAGCACATGAGGAAGTGATATGTAAGTACTCTCATCATGACCTCCAACTCTCACACAGAACCAAGGCAGCTTCCAATTGGTGAAACCTTTGGCTATACAAGTACTAAACCATATGAGAGATGTATCCACGGATGCGGATGTGTATGAGGGCGTTTTTCTTACTTATTTTGTGGATGCGGATGCATATGCGGATATCAGTTTACAGTAAAATGCGGATGTGGTTGTGAAGAATTGTGCGGATGTTCCGCGGATGCGGATATTCAATACATCTCTCATTACCATATACATTCCGGAAGCCACCAACTATTACTATTTCCAGCAATATCTGTATTCAACATACGAATGATTCTCAGTAAACTGATATGGACTAGTTCTGCATCAACGTACTCTTATTTTCTATGCCTATGTTTTTCATCTGACTTTAGTAAATGTTCTTCTCTTCTGTCTATATATTTTGCTATCATCTGATATGATCTATTGGATTTAAAAAATGTTTCTTGTATATGAAAAATGTTATCGCAATAAATTTTCCAATTATTGGTTTGTGTCTTAATCATCTTCATGTATTTTATTAAATGTATAAGACACTACCTTCAACATCTTTTCGTTGGTATATACAGTATCTCTCGTTACCCACATAATTGCGATATTATACACATGCAGAAGCCCTTGCAATTTATATTTCGGTAGCATTCATTGTTTGCAAATTCTTTCAAGGTGTAATCTCATTTGCCTTATTCCTTTAACTTAAACATCTTTCCATCCACTACCCTGCATATACATACCTTTCACATAAATATACGAGGGGAAATGCCATAACTAACCTTCCACACATAATGCATCAAATTTCTCTCATTTGTTCCATACAAGAGCACCGCCTTTTATGGCACGATGCCACACAAAACCGGTGAACTTTTCCTCAAGCTAAAGGTGCCAAATGGAGTTAAGTAAATCTCTTCTCAAGACTATACAAGTACATAAAAATCACTTTGATACTATCGTCGGTTTTTTTTTGTTTGTTGATAATTACAAAGATTACAAAGTTCAATACATGCCAGCTCAGTTACAGCACTCAAACATATCTCAGATTATCTGATTCCTGATAGTTCTGCTCAGTATAACATGTACTAAAATTATATTTCCCCATAAAGATAAAGACACACACGCGTATGCGCTTTAGATAAGTACACAACTTTCATTGCTGCAGATCCAAAAAAAAAAAAACTTCCGCCTGCTAGTATCGTAATCACTGAATGAGACAAATCTTTCCACTTTTGTATTCCAGATGAATCGAAACACTGCTGTTTGTATCCTTTTTATTGTTGCCCTTAGAACGAGGGTGCACATTTGACACGTGCATTACCTTTATGCATTGAGGAACATTTTCCAACACAAACCTCGGCAACGTCGTTAAAAGACGTTGAGGTTGTTCTACATTACTAGTTTGTTAATGATGGTGCACGTCAAGGAGCATTAATATAAAGTACATCAAATCTCATAAACATACCTCACTTGTCGTAAGAATGCTCTCAGTCCTCCTCGTGTGTCGTGAAGTTCGTTTTTTTAAGCTCGATCAAAACTACATTTTTTTTAGTCATTGTAAATCAGGTTAACATGGCATATCATAATTATTTAGAGACTTGGTATCCCCACGTTTGCTGTTAGAGTTGGATGACACGATGACCACACATTCAACCCCATAACTTTTTATTTTTCTACATTCACCTTTAATGCCGTAACTTACCAATTCCGTTCCTTCACTTATTGAATTTTTATGGGTCGGTGTAAGTTCAAGATTTTGCAAAGAGTAATTCTTTCCGAATTTTCTGTCTTTGTAATAATAAGAATAAGTTGTACTTAATAACATTATTGGCAGTCATTCTCACTGCAGTTAACCACCTCCAGAATGTTCCCAGGGAAATGGAACTGGGTTTGATTTAATGATTGTATATGTTTATCATGTCTTCGGAAACATTGTCTTATGTGTACAAAGTGGTTAGGTAAGACTAATATGCAACAGTTAGGTATATTTATTTTGAAACGTTTCGCCTATACAGTAGGCTTCTTCAGTCGAGTACAGAAAAGTTGATAGAAGCAGAAGAGACTTGAAGACGATGTAATCAGTCCATCACCCTTGAAGTTTTATTGTTCACTCTGTCAGACACTGCAACACAAGGGTATCTTGGTACAGACTTGAAATCAACTTCGACAACCTCTACTAGTGAGAATGGCTGGATTTGAGAGGGACCTGACCTCTCAACGTCTACATTCTTACCTCTACTAGTGACCTACGTCTCACCTCCTGGCGCTATATAAGGCTCCATCCTATCACTTCAACTCCATATTGTTTTAGACTATGGAACGATACTCTTCTCCAGACTGAGGGACTGACCACCTCAAAACTTTAAGGGTGATGGACTGATTACATCGTCTTCAAGTATCTTCTGCTTCTATCAACTTTTCTGTACTTTACTGAAGAAGCCTACTGTGTAGGCGAAACGTTTCGAAATAAAGATACCCAACTGTTGCATATGTGTCTTACTTAACAACCTGTCGGTATTTTATACCATTTTTTTTGATCACCATGTGTACAAAGTGTATGAAAATGCTGTGGGTTATGCTGTATATGTCTTGAATCATATTTAGTGTACTCTTTCACTTAATATATTATTATATGAATAAAATTCCTTTGAAATGACCAGTTTGCTGTTCAAAAATTGTTAGGCCAAGATCATTAATAACTTATTAGATATTCCTAACAATAATAAAATGCAAATTCACTTTTTTTACTGGTTAAATGTAATAGTGTTACACTAAATTTATTATTAACGTTAATTTTCAGGTGTAATGGACAAGAGATCCCAGGAAGCTTGAGATCTCTCTGCTCTCTGTGAAGTTATTAATTTAATTCCACTCAGAAGTTTCTTTTTTTTATCTAAGCTCTCTTCTTGAATTCTTTATTTATTTTCTCTATAAAGCGGAACACTCAAGTAGTTTACTTAGATATGGATTCTCATTTTCATAATTCTTATCCGAAAAATACTTCCACAGTCGAACTCTAAAAGTTATGTACGATGAAAAATTCTTCATCGGAGTTATTACATCTTAAACCATGAACTATTTAACTTGAATTTCTTTCTTCCATCTAATATATAAATCTAATATCTAACAAATCGATTTTTAATAGATCGCATAAGTGTTATTAAAAATCTCACGTTACGCAAATGTAAATTTGCGTATCGTGTTATGCAAATTTACATTTGCGTATCTTGCTCTCGGCTAATCGAACATAAAAAATATTAATATTTCTGAAATAGATTTGAGCTCACAGACGGCCCATTCATCAAATAAGATGCTGTATTTGGAGAGTTGTTTGATGTTGCTTCTCAAATGGGAAAAATTAATTACGTACCTAAACACTATTGTTTTGAAATAAAAAACTTCTCTTTTTGCGGTACTGCATTTCATGAAATAGTATTAATAACAACGAAAACCCCTCATAAAAAGTATATATGAAAAGCAGTTATGAATAAACATTATGGTCAAGCGATTGACTCCGTATATTTTGAAAACAAACTCAAGAAATTTTGGTTTACTGTCGTTTAAAAGCAGTGAAATACATAAAGTTAGGATTAGAAGGAGAGGGTGAGTTAAATTTTAGCTGCTAGGAGCTTGAGTATCCATAAGACTTTTATGAGCGTGTTAGAAGGCGTGAGGATGGAGACATATATAAAACTTCAGGAAAGGGTGAAGTGCAGCAGCTGGAGATGGCGTCACAGGTGGCGAGGTCTAGTAGATGAAGCAGGTGATGCCAAACAGTTGTTTAGCGGTTCAGTTTTAGATTTCTTCTATACCAGTAACATTGTATTGCTGTGTCACGCAAAAATCATTGTACATTATGTAAATAAATTGACGAGTAAGACATATACGCAACACTTTGGTTTTTAATGAAATGTTTCCCACTGAGCCTCAATAGGTCTTCAGTCTTCTACCATTGATTAAAAGGGATGGTCCGCCTATGATGCCATTTACAACTGCTGCAGAATATTAATCTCTATCTTCATGACTCTGCTATAGACTAAGGAAATGACTACCCTCGGACAAGGCTATAAGACCGAACATTTTCTAACAGCTGAACACATTATGTTTTGGTCTTCACGTCTTCCACCAACTTCAATAATAAAATCACCTCTGTATGAGACTGAAGAAGCCTTCTTAACAGAATTGTTTCAGCAATAAAGATACATATGTATCTTCAACAATAAAGATACATATGTATCATTATTTTTGGCAATAAAGATACCAATGTATCTTTATTGCTGAAACAGTTCCCATGTATTTTTATTGTTGGTAATAAAGATACCTATTTATGTTTTCTGCCAACAGACACAACCACCCACATTTCACCTGTAGTGTGCTGCGTCGTAGTCACCTAGGGTACAACACTACGGTAATGTTGCACTACCTATTGAGTATTGTTTTGAATCAGTCTCCCAGGATACAACCCTACAGTCACCCCCACCCACGTTCCACCATCTGTTGACTGGACGCAACAACTCTACGGTCACTCCCACCCACGTTTCACTACCTGCTGAGATTTATGTTGAAGAGGTTACCTGAGACACAGCTCTGTGGTCACAACCATCAGTATAGATCACATCTGCTTTTTGATTTTCTTCCCATCCTTCAGTACTGTAAATCCAAGTTGTGGTGGGTTGTGCAGGTCATGGTTCTTAGGTCAAGATCGTTTCAGACTATGTTTATGATATTTGATGTTTGTACTTCTGGCCTCTGGAATTTCATTTTAACCCGACTTCTAGGGATCAGCTCTGGTGTTGCACACTTGTGCATGTTGTCTGGAGACTTGAGTTAATATTTGCTTCATAATTGAGGTTATATATAATTTAGGTGGGCAGACTCGGTGAGGAAATTATTTTGGTCTTCACTTTTCATGATGTCGGATGGAATACTGAACACTGATTCATATTGTTCTTGTTGGATTTTGCTCATATCTTTTTCAGTATCGGTGTCTGAACGTTCTTTGAGTAGAAGGCTACATGAAGAGATTGAATTTTGCTAATGTGAAAAAATCTAAGACTTTTCTTCATTTCCTGAATGGAATATTGTCCCTTTTATGTAGTCCGTCCTCTTTACCAAAGACAGCATAGCACTGTTGTAAAAAAAAAAGTCAAATGGGTAGCCGTTGACGGAACCTTGAACAGTTAAAACATTACGTACTTATGAGAGCTTTGGCTTCCCGTTTCCTGTTATTCCTATAAACCGTATTTGATTAGATAAATTTTTTTTATGCTTTTCTTCGTCGTTCAAAGTAATTTTATAACAGTGATCTAACAGGTGTGGTAAACAATGTCAAATCAATGTCAACGGGTTATGTGGTTAATGTTTTCCCATATAGTCAGGAATTTAGTGTTTCGGAGACCCTTCATAGGACATTGTTATTCGGGGGTCAACGACCCCGCGGCCCGGTCCGTGACCAGCCCTGATCAACAAGGCTGTTACTGCAGGCCTTTTCTCCACGGAACACTTGGGTACTGAATATAAGGTTCTCTGTATTTCTTTAAAAATAAAACACTCCAAAACTCCTATCCAGATGCTTCCTACGTTGAAGAGACTTGTGTAATTGTCACACTAGTTTATTACTTTTCACTGATTCTGTTCCGTACTTCCTGCTGTATCTCTCACTCGTACTGACCGGACGGTAGTCTTTCCCATGGTATTATCTATTTACCATTCTGTATCCTGATTATTGAATCTTCTATTTTTTATTAATACTTTTTATTTAAATTGTTAAAGGCTCTAAAAATAATGGAGAGGTCCCCCCTAAAATTCATGATGCCTTCAAAATATTAACATTATTATTATTATTATTATTATTATAATGAATATTATAATTCTTCTTCTTCTTCTTCTATTATTATTATTATTATTATTATTATTATTATTATTATTATTATTATTATTATTATTTATTTAAATATATATTATTTATAGTTGTCTTATTATAGGGAAGAGCTAAACCAGTATGAGCCATACAGAATCGTTATCCCAACAGATGATGAATCACTGCCAGTGCTGCCACTGTCTGGGGGTAAATTTAACGTTCTTGACAATATAAATGTACATTGCCCTTTTATACTGTTCTTAACAGCACGTATATATGTAAATATATATATATATATATATATATATATATATATATATATATATATATATATATATATATATATATATATATATATATATATAATATGTCGTGCCGAATGGGTAAAACTGGTCAATTAGCAAGAACTCATTTAAAATTAAGTCCTATAATTTTTCTGTTATACGCTTAAAGATACATTTTTTCATTAATGTTAATGTAAAAATTAATAATATTGTACAAAAATAACCTTAGGTAACTTACCTAACCTTAATATAAAAGGCGCAATTTAATTTAGCCTTATCCAGCTAAATATACATTAGATAAGCTTACAATAATAAACCAACACAATGAAATATATTTTTTCGTTATGTTCAGAATGACTTTTGCGAAATTATTGCATATACAAATTTTCGCTTCCCTTATTTGGCAAGAAGAGCGTTGCTGTTTAAGTAAAAATCGCAAGTTTTACCTTTTCGGCACGACATACACCCATGCAAACATACATATTTATATACATTCACGCAAGCATATATATTTGAATATTGCACTGTATTTGCGTGCATTGTTGTAGGGGGGCTGGGCTTAAAGAATACGGGGATCATTTTCTTCTGATAGTGCAACAACCTAAATGCGCTTGAGTGTGTATTTAACATCTGAAGGAGAAGTAATCGAAAAAACAATGTCTGAAAAGGGTACCCAAATCAAAGTTTCTCTAGTTTTATTAGTGATAAAACCGGCATTATTCTCACCCATGGTAATGATGTACAGCGTCCACTAAAAGGAGGGGTGTATGCACCCTGGGTTAATAAGCATGGTATTAGGTAAATCAGCATAAAATTATTTAGTTTAAGGTAAACGGCAGTTCGAATACCTACAATAGCATGACAGTCCCAGACAGCATTTAACAATCAGCATTTTTTCTTTATGCTTGGCGTGAGAACGGACAGAGATGTGGATTGAAGTCAAACTCATTACCTTTTCTGTATGCAATCTGTAACACAGACATCACGTATATTGCCACTACTTCGATGTAAACATCACCCGCAATCACCCTGATTATATTTGCACAATCACTCAATGTAGAAAACTAGTCGCTGTCCACTGGCGGGATGTAAATATGCCATGCAATCACCTTGATTATATTTGCACAATCACTCAATGTAGAAAACTAGTCGCTGTCCACTGTCGGGATGTAAATGTGCCATGCAATCACCTTGATTATATTTGCACAATCACTCAATGTAGAAAACTAGTCGCTGTCCACTGGCGGGATGTAAATATGCCACGCAATCACCTTGATTACACCTACATAGTCACTCAACATGGTAGACATGTTTTCAACCACAGTTTTAATGCAGACAGACTTTCAATAAAATAAAAATCAAACGTACATGCCATAGTGCATTCCCTGGCGGATGCTTTTACCTTTCACTCAAACTTTCCCTTCAGTTAAAAGGTTTTCTATGTTTAAAAATGGAATATCTGCTGCCAGTTCCTTTTCAGATTTATCACCTTTGGCACATTTATATTTCCTTCTGATTTTTTTGCTCTTCATGTTTATCCATTTTACATAATTTTACATAATTGTGGTAACGCGGGATAGGAGGAAAAGAAGTAAATGGAAGAATAGAAGTAACTGGTAATTAAGGAATACTTAAAGAATTTCCAGGACGTGGGAGTAACTGGAGTAGAGTACAAGGAGTAACTGGAGTAGAATACATGGAGTAACTGGGGTAGAATACATGGAGTAACTGGGGTAGAGTACGTGGAGTAACTGGGGTAGAGTACAAGGAGTAACTGGAGTAGAGTACAAGGGATAACTGGAGTAGAACACATGGAGTAACTGGGGTAGAATACATGGAGTAACTGGGGTAGAGTACATGGAGTAACTGGGGTAGAGTACAAGGAGTAACTGGAGTAGAATACATGGAGTAACTGGGGTAGAATACATGGAGTAACTGGGGTAGAGTACATGGAGTAACTGGGGTAGAGTACAAGGAGTAACTGGAGTAGAATACATGGAGTAACTGGGGTAGAATACATGGAGTAACTGGGGTAGAGTACATGGAGTAACTGGGGTAGAGTACAAGGAGTAACTGGAGTAGAGTACAAGGGATAACTTGAGTAGAATACATGGAGTAACTGGGGTAGAATACATGGAGTACCTGGGGTAGAGTACATGAAGTAACTAAGGTAGAGTACATGGAGTAATTGGAGTAGAGTACATGGAGTAACTGGAGTAGAGTACATGGAGTAACTGGAGTAGAGTACATGGAGTAACTGGAGTACATGGGAATAACTGAGCGCAACTATTACCCTAGCTTACATAACAGTAACTGGAGAACATGGCGTAATTGGAGCACATGGGATTAACATTGTACATGAAATAATTGGGGTAGGTGGTAGTAACGAGCGTACCTGTAGTAATTGGAGAATATGAAGGAACAAATGAAAGTCAAATAACAGAACATTACAATATTGGAAATATTACACTGCTGTTGCATATTTTTCGTTTTTAGGAGGATGTAGAAGAGGAGGAAGAGGAGAAGAAGGAGGAGGACGAAGAAGAGGTGGAGGAGGACGAAAAGGAGGAGGAGGAGGAGCAAGAAGGCGAAAGCGAATAAGGAGAAAAACGAAGAGGTGAGAGGAGGAAGAGGAGGGGAAAAGAGGCGAGGGCAAATATTGAGAAAAAAGAAGTGAGAGGAGGAGGAGGAGGAGGAGGGGAAAAAAGGCGAGGGCAACTAAATAGAAAAAATGGAAGTGAGAGAAGGAGGAGGAGGAGGAAGGAGAAAAAGAAAAAGTAGAAGAAAGCAACAATGAAAGATATTTACCTCATGATTGCATGTTCTTTATAATTACACTTTATATACAAGAATAACGAGAAAAAGGGGATAATGAGATAAAGGAAGAAAAAAATCATAGGACTAAATAGCGCAAAAAATATAAGAAAAGTTGAAGAGGGACGCAAAGAGGAAGAGGAGTCAAAAAGCTTTGTGGTCTTTAAGGTGCTCACCAAGGTGCTCATCAAGGTGCTCACCAAGGTGTTCACCAAGGTGTTCACCAAGGTGTTCACCAAGGTGTTCACCAAGGTGTTCATCAAGGTGCTCACCAAGGTGCTCACCAAGGTGCTCACCAAGGTGCTCACCAAGATGCTCACCAAGGTGCTCACCAAGGTGTTCAAGGTGTTCACCAAGGTGCTCATCAAGGTGCTCACCAAGGTGTTCACCAAGGTGCTCAGCAAGGTGCTCAGCAAGGTGCTCATCAAGGTGCTCATCAAGGTGCTCATCAAGGTGCTCACCAAGGTGCTCACCAAGGTGCTCACCAAGGTGCTCACCAAGGTGCTCACCAAGGTGCTCATCAAGGTGTTCACCAAGGCATCCTGCAAGTTGGTGCGTCAGAAGTGGAAGGGAGACTTAGTATCAAAGTGTCATTACCAGACCCTGGCACGTCGTGGCCCTGCTTCCACTGCCCCCTTCCCCAGCTCCGAGTGCATCTTCAGGTTGGTAATCTGCATTCCACCATCTTCCAGTCTCTCTCTCTCTCTCTCTTCTCCTTCTACTAATGTATCAGCTTTATCGCTTGTTCTACCTACAAGAGTCTTATCATTCATAAGGAGTAGAGAGAATTTCTCAATATGTCTTAAAATGATCTAAAATAAGGGCAAAAAATACCCAAAGCAACGCAGAAAATGTTCAACAATAGTGGGGAAAATAAGGCAAAATAATGTGGGAAGATGATAAAAGTGGACATTTACCTAAAATTTTGGATAAAATTTAAAAAAAACGTGGAGAAAATTACCCAAAACACTGAAAACAATGACAAAAAATCAGTTGAGATAAAGTAATTGCACAATGAATAATATATGAACCAAAAATATATTGAATTTCGTCAGTAAAAGAATTTTTTTTTTTTAAGGATTTTTACTATATGCATATTTTTAGATTTTGTGGGCTATGCCAATCTCTAGCAGGGGTTAATCAGCAGTATTCAGGAGCGTCATTTCAATATCTAGTCGAGTCAGCTTAGTATCTTTCAGTCAGACACGACGCAGATGCCTCCCTTCTTGAGGACACCCAGAAAACAATAACTGATAATGATACAGTGATACTGGCGAGATAGAGATTTGATCATTAGACTGTTGTGTACTTTTTATTGTGAATAGATTTCATTGTTGGGTAGGTAATATTATGGGTGGAATCGGTTGTAGATAGATGTGGTTGAAGATAAGCATAGTTATTGATGGGCAAGAACGTTGATTATACTGGTAGAGGAATATCGCAAATGTAGATGGACTCTTGTCTTCATTTTCGCTAAATGATGTTCCTGTGAAGAAACAACAATAATGGCAGAGTGGGTAATTGCAGCTAGAAGTGCACTTGGATATTGTAAGTCTAAAAGATCCCTTTATGGCCTCAGAAAATATATTTGTCAGAAATATTCTTATAACTTTGTTTTTTTTCTCATATTTCTCTCTAATAGAACTACATATTTCTATATAGAACCTTCTACCATCCATCATTGTATTACCTTCTTCATTCATCTTCTTTCGTGTCTTATTAAACGTTTCTTATCTTATAAATGTTGTGTTTTTTCCCATAAATCTTTCCAGCAATTCTTTTTCCAAGGAATAATGAAGCGGAAAGATAGTCTTCAGTCCGCGAGATATACTTTTTCTCCAGGAGAAGTTTATAATTCTCAAGAAACACAAACTTGTACAGAAAACAGACACACATACTGTTATCTCGTCCAGCCAAGACCCAGTTGATATAAAGTTGTGAAAAACTGCAAGTTTTTCCAAGGGTAATGCTGAGTACGGTGACGAGTATTTACTCCGAACGGTGGATCAGTGCATGTGAAAGTTTAGGTCTCATAGTGGTGGCGGTGGTGGGGTTAAAGGGGGTAAGGAAGGGGGGAATGAGGAAGGAGGGAAGGGAAAAGATGAAGAGGAGTCTGATGGTGAATGGGGTAGAGGGGGAGGGAAGGAGGATTCTTATGAGTCGTCAGCGGAAGACGAGTTAAAAAAGAAACATTTTTAAGTTTTCCTCTTAACTTTTTTGTTGAAAGGTTGCTCCTCAGAGTTCTAAAATTCAGGTAATTTTTCATGTTTGTCGTGAGAGACTTGTCAAAGGTGTCTTCGAGAGCTTGCAGTTGGTCCACCACGAGGGTCCTGCGCAGTGTTGAAAGGCACAAGCTGCTGCTTCTCTTCTCCTCCAGACTGACTTATGGAATGCTACCAAGGGATTCCAAAGTATGTTTTATTAAAATCTTCGATATATAAAGTTAAAGGTTACTAAATATTTCTCATAGTGTCAACAGCCAGTGCAAAATGTTAGAGATAATGGACTGTTGTATAATGCTACCTCTTTTGTCCCCGTAACAAAATATTAGTGTTACATATAGCGGCTTCAAAGCTTTTGCTTCACACAATGATCCTTCCTAGTGGCCCATGGTGACACATTGTTAAGTCTCACTGCTATTAATGTATCAAACTCAATCAGGTTCTTGCAGTTTTATAGGTTTTTGCCTTCGCATCTTCAGGTGAACCACACGCTGTTTCTGATCTTACTTGTGTCCTTTTTTCTATATGAATAAAGTAATCGGAAAGCAGAAGTATAATCAAAATATCTTGTATAAATATTTAGTTTACACTGTTTTGGACTGGCATCAAACCAGATTTTTCCATAAAAAAAATATATTGGCTAGTGGTTGACACAAAGGAGATCCCATGACTCACGAGATGGTATGACACAACTGCAAACAAACCATACCACGGGTGGGGTTTGAACCTCCCACGGTCAGAGAGTCTCAAAACTCCAGATCCATATCTGTTTGCATGGATACAAACCATATTAGACTGTTAAATTTGAAGAAAATAACATTGTTAGATGTTTTATATTTAAAGAATACATGAAACCAAAAAATATCTGCTCTTAAGCTCACGTATTATACGTGATATCATGGGAGAGTTAAACATTATGGGTTCTTTATGTTCTTGCAAGCTCTGTAGATTTCCAGCTCATAATTCATAGACAAGGAAATATTGAAGCTTATGAAACAGCATACAATATAAAATATCCATAGTGTTCCATTAACAAAACTTTTAAATTTGCCAGAAATACATTATACACACACACACACACACACACACACAGATATATATATATATATATATATATATCTATATATATATATATATATATATATATATATATATATGTCGTGCCGAATATGTAAAATTGGTCAATTAGCAAGAACTCATTTAAAATTAAACCCTTTCGAAAATTTTCTCTTATACGTTTAAAGATATATTTTTTTCATTAATGTTAATGCAAAAATTTTTAATTTTGCACCAAAAGAATCTTAGAAAACTTACCTAACCTTATTATAACAAGAGTAATTTATTTTAGCCTAACCGAACTAAATATATTTTAGATTTGTTTACAATAATTTAATACTAAACAAACTCAGTGAAATATATTTTTTTCGTTAGGTTCAGAATGATTTTGGCGACATTATTGCATAGACAAATTTTCACTTGTCTTATATGGCAAGATGAGCGTTGCTATTTAAGCCAAGATCGCAAATTCTGCCTATTCGGCACGACATATATATATATATATATATATATATATATATATATATATATATATATATATATATATATATATATTTATTTATCACACTGGCCGATTCCCACCAAGGCAAGGTGGCCCGAAAAAGAAGAACTTTCACCATCATTCACTCCATCACTGTCTTGCCAGAAGGGTGCTTTACACTACAGTTTTTAAACTGCAACATTAACACCCCTCCTTCAGAGTGCAGGCACTGTACTTCCCATCTCCAGGACTCAAGTCCGGCCTGCCGGTTTCCCTGAACCCCTTCATAAATGTTACTTTGCTCACACTCCAACAGCACGTCAAGTATTAAAAACCATTTGTCTCCATTCACTCCTATCAAACACGCTCACGCATGCCTGCTGGAAGTCCAAGCCCCTCGCACACAAAACCTCCTTTACCCCCTCTCTCCAACCTTTCCTAGGCCGACCCCTACCCCGCCTTCCTTCCACTACAGACTGATACACTCTTGAAGTCATTCTGTTTCGCTCCATTCTCTCTACTTGTCCGAACCACCTCAACAACCCTTCCTCAGCCCTCTGGACAACAGTTTTGGTAATCCTGCACCTCCTCCTAACTTCCAAACTACGAATTCTCTGCATTATATTCACACCACACATTGCCCTCAGACATGACGTCTCCACTGCCTCCAGCCTTCTCCTCGCTGCAACATTCATTACCCATGCTTCACACCCATATAAGAGCGTTGGTAAAACTATACTTTCATACATTCCCCTCTTTGCCTCCTAGGGCAAAGTTCTTTGTCTCCACAGACTCCTAAGTGCACCACTCACTCTTTTCCCCTCATCAATTCTATGATTCACCTCATCTTTCATAGACCCATCCGCTGACACGTCCACTCCCAAATATCTGAATACATTCACCTCCTCCATAATCTCTCCCTCCAATCTGATATTCAATCTTTCATCACCTAATCTTTTTGTTATCCTCATAACCTTACTCTTTCCTGTATTCACCTTTAATTTTCTTCTTTTGCACACCCTACCAAATTCATCCACCAATCTCTGCAACTTCTCTTCAGAATCTCCCAAGAGCACAGTGTCATCAGCAAAGAGCAGCTGTGACAACTCCCACTTTGTGTGTGATTCTTTATCTTTTAACTCCACGCCTCTTGCCAAGACCCTCGCATTTACTTCTCTTACAACCCCATCTATAAATATATTAAACAACCACGGTGACATCACACATCCTTGTCTAAGGCCTACTTTTACTGGGAAATAATTTCCCTCTTTCCTACATACTCTAACTTGAGCCTCACTATCCTCGTAAAAACTCTTCACTGCTTTCAGTAACCTACCTCCTACACCATACACTTGCAACATCTGCCACATTACCCCCCTATCCACCCTGTCATACGCCTTTTCCAAATCCATAAATGCCACAAAGACCTCTTTAGCCTTATCTAAATACTGCTCTCTTATATGTTTCACTGTAAACACCTGGTCCACACACCCCCTACCTTTCCTATTCCTATCTGCTATCCTATTCTCCGTCTTACTCTTAATTCTTTCAATAATAACTCTACCATACACTTTACCAGGTATACTCAGCAGACTTATCCCCCTATAATTTTTGCACTCTCTTTTATCCCCCTTGCCTTTATACAAAGGAACTATGCATGCTCTCTGCCAATCCCTAGGTACCTTACCCTCTTCCATACATTTATTAAATAATTGCACCAACCACTCCAAAACTATATCCCCACCTGCTTTTAACATTTCTATCTTTATCCCATCAATCCCGGCTGCCTTACCCCCTTTCATTTTACCTACTGCCTCACGAACTTCCTGCACACTCACTGGCTCTTCCTCACTCCTACAAGATGTTATTCCTCCTTGTCCTATACACGAAATCACAGCTTCCCTATCTTCATCAACATTTAACACTTCCTCAAAATATTCCCTCCATCTTCCCAATACCTCTAACTCTCCATTTAATAACTCTCCTCTCCTATTTTTAACTGACAAATCCATTTGTTCTCTAGGCTTTCTTAACTTGTTAATCTCACTCCAAAACTTTTTCTTATTTTCAACAAAATTTGTTGATAACATCTCACCCACTCTCTCATTTGCTCTCTTTTTACATTGCTTCACCACTCTCTTAACCTCTCTCTTTTTCTCCATATACTCTTCCCTCCTTGCATCACTTCTACTTTGTAAAAATTTCTCATATGCTAACTTTTTCTCTAACTTTTTCTCTTTACATCATCATTCCACCAATCGCTCCTCTTCCCTCCCGCACCCACTTTCCTGTAACCACAAACTTCTGCTGAACACTCTAACACTACATTTTTAAACCTACCCCATACCTCTTCGACCCCATTGCCTATGCTCTCATTAGCCCATCTATCCTCCAATAGCTGTTTATATCTTACCCCAACTGCCTCCTCTTTTAGTTTATAAACCTTCACCTCTCTCTTCCTTGATGCTTCTATTCTCCTTGTATCCCATCTAACTTTTACTCTCAGTGTAGCTACAACTAGAAAGTGATCTGATATATCTGTGGCCCCTCTATAAACATGTACATCCTGAAGTCTACTCAACAGTCTTTTATCTACCAATACATAATCCAACAAACTACTGTCATTTCGCCCTTCATCATATCTTGTATACTTATTTATCCTCTTTTTCTTAAAATATGTATTACCTATAACTAAACCCCTTTCTATACAAAGTTCAATCAAAGGGCTCCCATTATCATTTACATCTGGCACCCCAAACTTACCTACCACACCCTCTCTAAAAGTTTCTCCTACTTTAGCATTCATGTCCCCTACCACAATTACTCTCTCTCACTTGGTTCAAAGGCTCCTATACATTCACTTAACATCTCCCAAAATCTCTCTCTCTCCTCTGCATTCCTCTCTTCTCCAGGTGCATACACGCTTATTATGACCCACTTCTCGCATCCAACCTTTACTTTATATATATATATATATATATATATATATATATATATATATATATATATATATATATATATATATATATATATATATATATATATATATGCATGCAAATTTTAGAGCACACTTGCCCCATGCTCCAAGGGTCTCCGGCCCTATTGGGATGAAGTTATAGCAAGGGAGAAGGCCTTCATATTTCTGGGTCTTCTGGGTTTCCCTGTGGCTGGCAGCTCCACCCCCTTCAGCTACGGAGTATGACAAGTAGGTGTCTGCCAATGTGGCAGCACAAGTGTAGTCCCAGGCACTCTGTTTACCATCCTTCCAGGGTAGCATAGTGGCTCCATCAGGACGCTTTTGACTTCCGTCAGACCTCTGTACTTGAGGTTCTCGTTGGGCTGGGCAACGGGCTATGGCGATCTCCTCATGTCTATCATACTTCCCTTCTGATATGTGACACATGAGATCACGAAGTCCGAATTGATCAGCCGTAGCCCTGCCGCTTAAGCAGCTATGTTCGGTGACTATGGGGGCGGCTAGCGGAAGAGCAACATCAATCCGAATGGTCTGTGGGTTGAGTCGAGTGCCCATGGAGGAACTGGGAACAGCTAGAAGGAAATCTCTTGAGTGGTGTCTTCACCTCTAGGAGACGAGCTTTGTCCTTTCCTGAAGCACTGATGAGCATTGTGTTGGCGATTTTTTCCATGATCGGTTTCTCCCAGTGGGACTGTTTGTGTTCTTTGGGAGGAGTTGGTCTACTGGAAGAGTCTGCAAGGGTGTCCCACCGCACTTCAATGAACCTGGGGTCTTGAGCTCCTACCGCGTCTCTCAAGCGTTCGGGGACAATCTTCTTGACTAATCCACTGGAAGCCAAACACGAAGACAGAAATGCAGGTAAAGCTACCTGCGTTGCTTTGCGTACCCCTATACCTCCCAGTCGCACTGGGAGGGTTGTCTGATCCAATTGCTGATCTTCAGGTGACAGATTCAGTACCTTCTAAAAGATTAATCTCACGAGTGCGTCATATTCGTTGAGTGTTGGGTTGTCAAAAGAGGGTGCGCACCTCAGGAAGTGAGTCTTGGCAGAGTAAGACACCTTGTGAGGAGATACAGGGCATCATGGGCGTCAAGATCACTTATTCTCTCCTGCATTCTCTTCAGGTCATTCAGTTTGTCCTTCAGGACCGTGTCGAGAACCTGGTGACCCAGCGGTGGTCCCAAGAGGGCGCTGTTAGATGGAGTGATAGTAGAGACTTCAGGGAGGATTGTTCGCACAGCATTGATTATTTCCTGATTCGTTGTTATGATTTCACACTTGGAGGGTTTAAGGATATATATATATATATATATATATATATATATATATATATATATATATATATATGTCGTGCCGAATATGTAAAACTGGTCAATTAGCAAGAGCTCATTTAAAATTAAGTCCTTTCTAAAATTTTCTCTTTTACGTTTAAAGATATATTTTTTTCATTAATGTTGATGTAAAAATTTATAATTTTGCACCAAAAAAAACTTAGAAAACTTACCTAACCTTATTATAACAAGCGCAATTCATTTTAGCCTAACCCAACTAAATATATTTTAGATTTGTTTACAATAATTTAATACTAAACAAACACAGTGAAATATATTTTTTTCGTTAGGTTCAGAATGGTTTTGGCGAAATTATTGCATACACAAATTTTCACTTGTCCTATATGGCAAGATGAGCGTTGCTATTTAAGCCAAGATCGCAAGTTCTGCCTATTCGGCACGACATATATATATATATATATATATATATATATATATATATCTTGCCTAATAGGTAAAACTGATCAATTAGGAAGAATTCATTTAAAATTAAGTCCTTAAATTTTCTCTTATACGTTTAAAGATATATTTTTTTCATTAATGTTAATGTGAAAGTTTATAATTTTGCACCAAAAGAATCTTAGAAAACTTACCTAACCTTATTATAAAAAGCGCAATTTATGTTAGCCTAATCCAACAAAATATATTTTAGAAACGTTTACAATAATTTAATACTAAGCAAAAACAATGAAATATATATTTTTCGTTAGGTTCAGAATGATTTTGGCGAAATTATCGCATTCACAAATTTTCACTTGTCCTATATGGCAAGATGAACGTTGCTATTTAAGCCAAGATCGCAAGTTTTACATATTCGGCAAGACATATATATATATATATATATATATATATATATATATATATATATATATATATATATATATATATATATATATATATATATATATATATAATGTCGTGCTGAATAGGCAGAACTTGCGATCTTGGCTTAAATAGCAACGTTCATCTTGCCATATAGGACAAGTGAAAATTTGTGAATGCGATAATTTCGCCAAAATCATTCTGAACCTAACGAAAAATATATATTTCATTGTTTTTGCTTAGTATTAAATTATTGTAAACAAATCTAAAATATATTTAGTTGGATTAGGTTAAAATAAACTATTCTTCTTATAATAAGGTTAGGTAAGTTTTCTAAGATTCTTTTGGAGCAAAATTAAATTTTTTTACATTAACATTAATGAAAAAAATATATCTTTAAACGTATAAGAGAAAATTTTCGAAAGGACTTAATTTTAAATGAGTTCTTGCTAATTGACCAGTTTTACATATTCGGCACGACATATATATATATATATATATAGATATATATATATATATATATATATATATGTCGTGCCGAATAGGCAGAACTTGCGATCTTGGCTTAAATAGCAACGCTCATCTTGCCATATAGGACAAGTGAAAATTTGTGTAAGCAATAATTTCGCCAAAATCATTCTGAACCTAACGAAAAAAATATATTTGATTGTGTTTGTTTAGTATTAAATTACTGTAAACGTATTTAAAATATATTTAGTTGGGTTATGCTAAAATAAATTGCTCTTGTTATAATAAGGTTAGGTAAGTTTTCTAAGTTTCTTTTGGTGCAAAATTAAAAATTTTTGCATTAACATTAATGAAAAAAATATATCTTTAAACGTATAAGAGAAAATTTCAGAAAGGACTTAATTTTAAATGAGTTTTGGCTAATTGACCAGTTTTACATATTCGGCACGACATATATATATATATATATATATATATATATATATATATATATATATATATATATATATATATATAAGATCACAGTAAACACATGATATCACAAAATGCAGAACAACCACTGTGAAAAAATAATGAAATTCCAAGCGCTTTCGTGATTTCTCATATTATCACAGTTCCTTGATAATATGAGAAGTAATGAAAGCACTTTCCAACATAGTTACTATTCAACATAGCTTCTAGACTAAGATATCCTAGCGATTTTGCTGAGAAGGCGTTATTGACAGCCAAGAAGATTCTACAGGACTGAACCTAGGGAAGTACCTTCCAGGAAAAATATACTTGTTTTGCCTTACAATGAGCACATGGCCAGCCTGCGTGATGTATTAATAAAGCTCAGTATAAATATTGTCAACAAAAATATCTGGACAGTGAAGGAGAAGTTGATTACAAATGCACCATCTAACACTTTTGGTTGTGTTTACAAGGTCCCATAAAAATTACGCTCTCTGTTGTAGACTGGGCAGACAAAGTAATTGGAATCAGATTAGCCCACTATCAATCCTCGGTAAGGAGGGTTGAGCAGTCAAAGGCAATCTGTAATCCCATTAGTACTTGTAATCATCTGCCAGGGTGGGTAGCAGCTAGTTTTGTCATGGAAAGCAACATAATTGAATTTTTTTCATCAAACATGATAGGAATGCCTTATATAATTCAAGTGATGGAATGTACAAACTCGATAGCTATTTAGTAAAGTCGTGCACATCCTTAAGCAAGGATGCTATACAAAAATCTCCAGATTTCTTATTATGCACGGGTCCTCGTGAGGATTTGGTGATGTTAGACCAGCACCTCCACACCTGTCATACACATTTAGCCCGTCGGGAATCCCTTCTATATGGCCACATTACGTACTAGAGAATACGAGGAGGTATAATATGCCTAAGCTGAGCAGTGGAGACTATGCCATTAAAGCGCTCATTTTCTCTGGTTTCGTTTTGAGGATAGACTATGATAGACTTCCACACATTTTAACCAGTGGAGATTTCGGTCCACTTCCGGTAATTGAGTTGCACCTGCGGTAGTGCTGTATATGGGGAATTCCACAGTATTAGTAAGTCTGCTTAAGCCCTGCATATGACTACAGTTACACAAGTGCATACAAGTATACACTTATACACGTTTATGCGACTACAACTCACATAATACCGTACATGTGAGTTTCTTAGGATATTCAGGGGAAGGCTGTGTTAAAGTGATGTATCGCCTCTAGGGTCCTAGTATTAAGAAAGTGCAATTATCATGGTAAATATGTTGTTATAGGTAAATAATTTCCCTACCTGCACTTTCTGGAGCATTCTAACGTATGATAGCATAGGCTGACAACTAGTTAATCAAATTCGTTTAATAATGCGATGCTACATGCTCCTTGAGTTTGAAGGTATATTAACCACTTGGGTAAAATGGGCTGACTACTGCGTTTTCCTAATTTTCTGTAACTTTTTTTCTGTGAAGCTCTGACTTACCTCCACCTCCCTTTACACCGGAAGGGTTTGAGGGGTCGGGGGTGGAAGCTGAGTGGGTCGGTGATGGCTCTCTCACTCTGGGATATGGGATGCCACTGATACCTTCTGCCTTGGTTCAGAGAATGTCTCCTACCTCTTGATGTCTTGCAACATTGCATAGTTCCTGACAAAGTACGAGAGTGCGAAAGATCTAGAACTAAAGATTTCCATCCCCATTTGGCTTGGTCTGCATTGTTAAGATGGCCTGTCCGCGATTGCATTGAATATATATATATATATATATATATATATATATATATATATATATATATATATATATATATATATATATTAAGAGAAAAACTCTTTTCTCCCTCGTACGTTATATAAAACTTTATAACATAAAAGAAAACTGAAATTGCCTGTGTCTTCTTGATTGTATAATAAGGTGGAAACTTAATCTATCTTCACTCCCCTTCACCATTCTTTCGGATTTCCATATAAGATTATCGGCTTCCCCTGCATTTGACATATTGATTATTCCTCGTTGCTTCACTCACCTTGTATTATATTTTATTGGAGACGCCAGAAAAATATTTAAATAATAATAAAATTGGAATTAAAATATTTAGTAACTAAAAAAATGCAATATGCATTAGTATTTTTAAGTAAGGAAAAATAGTGATTATTATAATAAAGCATCATTAATAAAGAGAAATTATTTGTTTTCCTATGCCATAAGAGAATATAGACCTTGAGGTCTCTCTCTCTCTCTCTCTCTCTCTTTCTCTCTCTCTCTCTCTCTCTCTCTCTCTCTCTCTCTCTCTATATATATATATATATATATATATATATATATATATATATATATATATATATATATATATTTGTGCCTTATAGGTAAAACTGGTCAATTAACAAGAACTCATTTAAAATTAAGTCCTTTCTAAAAATTTCTCTTATATGTTTAAAGGTATATTTCGTTCATTAATGTTAACGTAATTTTTTTTAATTTTGCACCAACAGAATCTTAGTAAACTTACCTAACCTTATTATAACAAGCACAGTTTATTTTAGCCTAATCCAACTAAATATATTTTAGATACGTTTACAATAATTTAATACCAAACAAACATATTGAAATATGTACATATTTTTTTCGTTAGGTTCAGAATGATTTTTGGGAAACTATTGCATTATCGCTTGTCTTATATGGCGAGATGAGCGTTGCTATTTAAGCCAAGATCGCAAGTTTTACATATTCGGCACGACATATACATATATTTGTATATAATGAGAGAGAATGAGGGAGAGAGAGAGAGAGGAAAGTTCTTTTATGTACGTGGAGGCATGTAGAGTGAGCCATACGGCTGATTCCACACCACCCGCCCCCTCACCATCCCACGTGGGTAAGGTGGAAAAGAGATCCTCTGAGGTTTACGGAAAGCAAGTTACAGGATGATGTGGAAAAGTGAAAACCAGCCCAAATGCGCATCTTCTGGAATCACTATCAAGTTGTTTAGTGTAATTATGAAATAAACGCTCCAATTTTATGTAAATCTTTGTATTCTAATGGGCTCGTTGTCACCTAATATGACCATACGAAACAGAATGTTCGAGAAGGTATTCAGATGATTCCCTATACTCTAGTGAATATTGCCTAAAGACCTGTACTTCACTCGTGTACCAGGAGAGGTGCACCTCAGTCAGAGACCAGGAGGATTGTACCTCACCCAGAAACCAGGAGGGTTGTACCTCACTCTTATGCCAGGAGAGCTGTACCTCACTCAGAGATCAGGAGGGCTGTACCTTACTCATAAACAAGGATGAATATTCCTCACTCATATAGTAGGATGAATATTGCTCACTCATTCACTACGAGGGTTGTACCTCACTCAGGAGGAGGGTTGAAATTCCCGAAGAGGGCTTAACCCCACTCATATACTAGGAGGGCTCTACCTGACTCAGATACCAGGAGGGCTGTATCATACTGAAAGAGAAGGAGACATGTACCATACCCATAGATCAAGAGGGCTGTACCTACCCCATTAACCAGGAAGTCTGTACCTTAGTAATAAATCTGGGATGATCAACCGTACTTCAAATGAGTCCGACCAACACCTGGTTTTTGCTTGGAGGCTGGCGAAGGGATCTTGTTGCACTGAATTAGAACTATCCTTCCTTCCTCTGATCAAACTGATGATCTACCATATCTCCGGGTTTTGCACTTCCCATGAGTATTGCGTTACACTTTCACCGATATATAAGCAATATTCATTCGATTTCAGTCGTTATCGTAAACTTCTCATTTCAATACCGGCGAACATATCTGGCTGAGTGTGCACTGATATACACGCAACTATATTCCACGTATCCCACCGTCAAATTAAAATGCATTAATGAAACACTAAAATAACAACGTGTTTTCGTGTGCTTCTTTTGTATAGACATGCGCGTGCGGCGCGTGCGCACACACACACACACACACACACACACACTATGATATGTTATTCCCAGATGTGCTGCCACTTGCCGTCAGGTGTCCTAAGCAGGCAGAGGTGTTGCTACCTCCTTTCGGGTATAATAGACGGAGGTTCTGTCACCTCTCCTTCGGGTGTCTTGAACAGGATGTGCTGCTATCACCATGACGTCGGGTGTTTTACTCCCTTAACAGAGTTCATATGTCGGACGTCTTCAGCAGGAAGAGGTACTGGCACCTTGCCACAGGGCGTCCAGGATGGAAGTGCTGCTATCTAGTGGTGGGAGTCTTACATAGGTGAAGACGCTACAATTGGTAATCAGACATCTTAACTAGTAGGGGCCGTGGTGTCTTCTTGTAGTTAGTAAATTCGTGACAAGAAATGACTTACTGAATGCGTTATTCATCGTTAACAACGTTTCTTTCAAATAGGATGGGCGATAAATCTTGATCATAGTAAACACGAATCTTCAGATCAAAGTATTATAATTTCCACAAAATTAAAAAGACATGCGTAACACCTGGGTATAGAGAGAGACTCATCGCCCACCTGAGGATTTATTAATCTAATACGCATGAAACATTCTCTTGTCTCTTGATTAGACTGATAAATCCTCCGGCAGGAGAAACGTTTTTCAATACGTATACCAGGTGTTGCTTGTGTGTTTTATTCATTGATGTAAACACGTTAAAAATGAAATATATGTTAGGAATTATTAACATATTTTACGTATAGTTAACCACTAATAATAAAATAATATAAACAGACGAATTATGTATGAAATCATAAGACAATGTACAGTAAGTCGTGGAATTAGCTAGGCATGTACTGTTAGGTAACAAGTCTATGTTGCTGTGGAAAATTGCATTTATCTGAATGCATTATTATATACATAACAGTAAATGAACATTGATGATTATTATTTATCAGTTAGACAAGATACCTACCACTGTCGTATCCACAATTTGCTCTGGACATATTAATTAAATGAAATATACATACAAAAGGAATACTGGTAAATATATAAATTTGTGGACTGTATATTAAAAAATGATTATATATAAATTCACATATACATAACAGAAGGAAAATATATCTTAATATCACTCACCAATTTGACTGGATATTAAGTTGTATCATACTCGGAAAAACCTCACTAGCTAAATTTATGAAAACACTGGCCCGAATTATACACAAATCTAGAGAGCTTATCTGAGGTTCCTGTAGCTGTCTTGTCCAGTCGTCTGATATCTCA
>NC_091329.1:17573809-17594501 GCF_038502225.1 Cherax quadricarinatus | reverse complement strand
AATCAGCGGCTGGTATTCAGTCAATGGAGTTCCAATAATATGCTCATTTCAAAGAAAATACTGGCTACCGCGCTTCCATTTTCTTCGTTAAGGTTGTATCACACTCCGTCTCGCCTTCACAATGTGGAATAAATATAGCTAAAGGTATATTCACTTATGGTTAAGTTAGGACGGGTTTGGTTGGCTTGGGTTAGATTACGTCACGTAACCAAACCTTCCCTAATATGAAAAAATATTGGGGCCAATTGCACGAAATAATTGTGTATTTTAAAACCAACATAATATTATACAATATAAACTATAAATTATCAAACTCTGAAGAGCAGCTATACTAAATATTGTCCAAAAATAATGAAGCTAAGTATTTATTATTATTATTATTATTATTATTAGTAGTAGTAGTAGTAGTAGTAGTAGTAGTACTATTATTATTAGTTGTAATAGTTTATTATTATTAGTATTAGTATTATTATAATTATTGCCGTCGTGTACATTGAATCGTAGCACCTTGATAGTGAGTCACAATCAAAGGACCAGGTTCAATGCTCAAGCGGGTGGATACGTAGCCTTTCTTCGCCGGGCAGTAAATAGATATTTGGAGGTTAGGCGCCTTGGGACTGGTAGTATACCAACCAAAAAATCCGCTGTAGGAACTTGGGACATGCGGATTTTCTCTTCGTTTTAAAAATGAAAATGGAAAACGCCTTTCTCATAGAAGAAAAATGTACAAGTTCTTGAATCAGAGAGAGAGAGAGAGAGAGAGAGAGAGAGAGAGAGAGAGAGAGGGAGATTTGGGGAGAGAGGGTACTGGGGATAGGGAAGGCACAAGTGAGATATGATAGGGAGAGGAAAGACAGGATAGGCGATAAGAAAGATGATGTAGAGGGGAGAGAGGGAATTGGGGATGAGAAAGGATATGTGCAGAGAGAATATTTAGAGACACTGGATAGTGCGAGAGAGGATAAGAGACAATTAGTGGTTAGGGAAAAGGGGATATGATAAAATCAGAGAGGCAATAAGGACTGAAAGGATAGAGGGAGAGGAAAGAGAAAGGAGGAATAGAGTGAAAATTGAGAGAGAGAGAGAGAGAGAGAGAGAGAGAGAGAGAGAGAGATAGAGAATGATTTTCGAAAAATGTAACCCAAATAAATCAAGTAATTCGATCCATATTCAAGAGAGGGACCAAGAGCTGTGGATCGACCCTTTACAAACACTTCTACGCAGTTAAAATCAAACAAAAACAAGCAAAAAGTAAGACTGAAAGGTCCTCTTCAGAGGGTTTTGCTTCTCCTCCCATTCCTCTGTATAGTCCTTGTGGCTTAGCGCTTCTTTTTGATTATAATAATAATTCTCCTCCCATTGCTCTGCTTTCATTAAAACACTGTAAATCATTACCATTTTTTTTTTTTTGCTTTAATTTCCTGTCTGTTTGGGGTTTCTTTGTTCTTGTTCGTTGCACTATTTTTCTATTTGCTTTGTGTGTTTTTTTCTTTCGTTTATTTTGCGCATATATTTTCTGAGATCATTTCGTTATATTTCTCAACGTTGTTTTTTCCTCTCCCTTATCTTACTCTCTTTGACCACTTCATTTATCTTCGCTGTTTCTCAACGTTATCATATTTCTTCACCCTCTTTGTATACACATTACAATATCTCTTTCTGTCTGTCTGTCTGTCTCTGTCTGTCTCTCCCCCTCCCTCCCTAGTGCATTATACTATATAATGAAGAAAAAACTCATAGTTCTGGTGGTCACTAGAATGACCAGTAAAATTAAATGCTTCATTACCAGACACCAGCAGTGAGAGGTGATTAAGATCTCTTTAGCAATGTCCAGCTCCTCGTCAACAAGCTCATGTCACCTCTTCCCTATTTCACAGTGCATATTTTCTAAGTCTTTTTCCACCTGCAATCCATCCTCACTCCACGTGTGATGAGAGTGCTGATATGAACGTTGTCTGGGTTTCCCCTGATACTGCGCTGCCAGACTTGTCGCTGCCTTTTTTTTGGGGGGGGATGGAAATGGATAGAAATATTTTTAAAGTTGAAAGTTACGTTCGAATAATGATGCTGGACCTCGAGGGAGAGAGCAAACTGTTGAGGTTGAGTGTTGGCACCTGTGTTTCCCTGTAGACAGAGGCTGGTGGTCGTGTGGCTACTCAGCAAGATGGTATAGTACACAATTTTTGTTTTTTTTTCCGTGATTATGCTGCCACCTGTGGTAAAACTCAAGAGCGTTTCTAATTCAAAACATTCCTTTAGAATGTCGCTTCTAATGAGAAAGGTCAACACACTAAGGGGAAAATGTTGCCTGCCTTCCCTCCCCTCTTCCCAATTCCTGCTCTCACTTTTCTCTCTCACACACCTATCCTCCTACTCTCCTCCCTCCTTGTCCCTTGCTTCCTTCTCCCTTAGTCTTAATTCCATGTCTCCCACACCCCCTATCACCTCTCCTCCTCCTCCTCCTCCTCCTCCTCCTCCTCCCAGGAGGCCCACAGAGCTTTCTCCCAACTTACAGGGAAAGATGTCTAATTTTTGCAATCAGCGAGAGAAAGCAATTGGAAAGTTAATCTCTCTTTTGGCTCAGCGTCAGTGAGTAATAATAAAAAGTTCGATTCACATATTTTTTATCAGGTTAGTCAAAATTTATTTTCATAGATTAATTTCATAAGTAAATACTGGAAGAGAGAGAGAAAAAATTGTGTACGAACTGGAAAGCTCATGGATAAGAGAAAAATGGAGAAGCTTCTTTTAACGAAAATGGAAAGTTCCTGTTTAATGAAAATGGAAAGTTCTCCTATAAGTCGCGCTTAAAGAAAGTGAAAATTTATTCTTAAAGAAAATTGAAAATTCCGCTTAAAGAAAATAAAAAATCTCGCTTAAAGAAAAGGGAAAGTACGTTCATAAGGAAACTGGGAAGTTTGAGATTAAAGAATTTTGAAAAGAAGAAAACTGAAAATATCACATTAGGTGATGTAACGAGGATGTCCCGATAGCCTCTGACTACCTCTCTGTCTACGTCTCAATAATAACTAAGACAGGCTATTCCTTACATGGATGAGTGTGAATGATGAACACAAAGGTATATACACTGAGGACACCTTTGTTGAAGACGTTTCGCTAGTCAGAACCTGATGCATTTGAAGTGATTAATGTCCCAGGACCAAAACGTCTTTACTGGAGTTCTATGTATATGAATTTGTATCCACTTGCATCTATCTTTCGGCAGTCATTTCCTTCTTGCTATACAGATAAGTGTGAGTGATGGAATGTGTGTGTGTGTGTGTGTGTGTGTGTGTGTGTGTGTGTGTGTGTGTGTGTGTGTGTGTGTTACAGCCGGTGACCCGCAGTCAGTGAGGAAGGAGTGTTCCTATGTACAAAGATATTGCCTCCAGATATCTAGGAATCTCTGCTTAGTTAGACAGGCCTCAGTAAGAGGGTGTTTACCTTTCGTTGAGAAGCTATGATCTGTGAGGTACCTTCACGTTTTCATGCAAATTCTGCAGACAACAAATAAAGACAGACAACTGCAAAAAGAGGCGGCAGATGTGGCGACATTTTTAGCAGTTTAACTTTCCTAGAGAAGACGACATAGAATTCAACATCTAAATAGAGATGAGAATGAGCTTAACGTCCAAGGAAGCGAGACGGTTGTGTCGTAGGGGTTCTTAAAGGAGATTTGAGGGTTGAAGGTAGACACACTTGTTGGATGATAACGCTATATTGTCAGACTGTGGTAATGGGAGATGGAGCCCAGCCTGCCTTGTCCTGCCTATGTCTACACGCCGACTGAGAGGGAGGCAGAGGTACGAACGTACACATGCGCATCCCGTGACGTCACACAGTCACTCGGCCTAAAAGGAATCTTCTATATAAAGCACATGGATGGTACTATGATACGCTATACAACACACATAAGGGGGATCAGCAACTACGCTGACAGCTCGGTCATGTTACGTATGTCGTCTCGACATACATTACTATACTATAGGCTGAACAGGCAGGTGGTTCTGGGCTGATTCTATACAATAACAAAGACATATATAACTTAGAACTAATGGATGGTATCATAATGGATGTTAACAAAATGAGTTTTACGTAATGGGTGTTAACGTAATCACTTTTAACGTAATGCATTACGACTTATAAGAACAATTCATTGTACAATATGGATGGAATTGATCGATCGATCTGTATTCATGCACTCTGCGGATTCTGAGGAAGAATATATATATATATATATATATATATATATATATATATATATATATATATATATATATATATATATATATATATATATATATATATATATAAGGTGAAAATTAACAGCAAAGGCATCTGGTGCACACTCAGATCATTACTGTCAAATTCTCAGAATACGGAGGGAACATGAATACGAAAAAAAAAAATTCTAAAAAATTAATAACAAACAGTTGACAATTTACTTCATCTCAGACATCTAGTTATACAGACTATGTACATTTAAACCCAATTCTGCGAGGGTGAGGTTTACATATGCAGAATGGTTATCATCTCTGGGAGGATCGAATTCCTCTGCAATGGCTAACATGCCTTGACTGAGGGAGATCTGAACGAGTATCTACAAAAGATACTTGTGGGTTTCTCATTACTTGTCGAGTACGCAAGGAGTAACGACATTCAGATTGAATATCTGACTGAGTATTTGAGGTAGAGGGTACAGAGTCGAGAGGATTTTCAGCATCTGTCACATTAGTCTGGGTAGCAATATCATCAACATCTCATACTAATTTCATATGATCTAAATGCGATTCTTTGTACTTACCAGTACTAATTTCTCTAACCTTATTGCCAGAGATGTGTTCTACAACTCGATAAGGACCGACAAACTTTTGATCGAGCTTAGGCATTTCGGATGTTTTGTTGAAATTTGTCAGCATTACTCTTGAACCTACTTTAACTTTTGATGGCTTAGCACGGCTATTAGTTACTCTAGTAAATTCTGCTGTTGATTTATGAAGTGTTTCACGGATTCTTCTAAAATCACTTTGAGCTAAGCTGGTACGAGTTGCTACGAAAAAAAACGCAACGGCAACGCCAAGGAAGACGTGACTGATTTCATCATGTCAAAAGGAATATGCGAGACACATCAGCATCTCTAAGGAGAGCATGAGACAGCACCAGATCTTTAAGGAACAGCTAGACATAAGGACTAATCTGAAAATAAACAATAAGAAAATGAATTCCTAAAATTTTCTGCAAGTCCCCTGGAATATTTCCCGTAAGACGTAACGTAGAAATCAGTCATGTCAACGTTTGTCTCTCAATTATATAAACTGTTCAAACAGGATCAAATGTTACATTCTGTCCTAACGAACGTTCTGTTCTCGACATTCTCGAGAGAAGTTGAAAGGAAAAAGAGCTCGTGTGTGTTACTCTCATAAGGTGCTGTAAAGTTTTATTTATCATCCTTAACCAGGGAAAAGGTGTGAAGTGTAATTTGTTATTTGAGGAAACAATAAAGTGTTGTTATTACCAATGGTTTAAGAAAAAATTCTTGTTTCAATACTTATGCGCCTTCGTGGTGTAAATGTAGATATGTGGGATTGCCACCATGGTACGTTGCAAAGGTGTAGGGCAGAAGTGTTGGATTACCATCATGGTGCATGGTAGAATTACTTTCGAGGTGCAGCTGTCGAAGTGTTGCGGATTCAAGATCGGTGCATCTGTAGAGGCGTTGGGTTGCTACCTGGTGGGTCTAGGTTCGGTCCTATGTGACTCTTGATTTACACGAGGTGTGAGGAATTGTTTACTTTCCAACGCTGGATATCCAACGCGATCACCAGTGCAAATTCTCAATATTATTGACGTGCTGTTGGAGTGTGAGCAAAGTAACATTTATGAAGGGGTTCAGGGAAACCGGCAGGCCGGACTTGAGTCCTGGAGATGGGAAGTACAGTGCCTGCACTCTGAAGGACGGGTGTTAATGTTGCAGTTTAAAAACTGTAGTGTAAAGCACCCTTCTGGCAAGACAGTGATGGAGTGAATGATTGTGAAAGTTTTTCTTTTTCGGGCCACCCTGCCTTGGTGGGAATCGGCCAGTGTGATAATAAAAAAAATAATAAAATATTAGTCTCTTGACATGATCATCTACACACTTCGAGAAAAATATGACCTTAGTTTACCATGGTATGGCATACTTTAGGGGGATTAGGAAACTTGTATATACCCATTCACCCAAAAAATTAATGGGGCCTGGCCCACCGGTGGTCAATACAACGATGTCCCGAAATTTATATTTAGGAAAGAGTTAAATCTTGGATTTAAAAATATCAAATGGATTCAGCAGCACTTCCGGTCAAGCATAAGGGAATAAAAGTTGGTACAATAGCTGAGAGAGCATTAAGTGGGTTCATAACTTCTTGTACATCACCCAGCAAACTTGTGAGAGATAGTCCAAAGACGTCAGGAATTTACAACCTAAGGTTTGTCGCAAAAGCAGGGAAGGAAGTGAGACATCCTTACAGACTCTTCAAGTAGACCACAACACCTCCTAAAGACCACACACAGCACCACTGGGACAGCCTCTTGTGGTGAAAATCGCATCAGCAATGTTGGGCAATACCACTGGAAAGGATTAAGGTTTCATCCTAGCTGTTAGAGAGTACCACATGCTGAAGATTTCCTCTTGGTTTTCCTTAATTTATCCTCGAGCATTTACCTCGCCTCAAACGCCACCCGCGTTGATGTAGTTCTTCTAGCCACTCCATTCTCGCTGAACTTAGGTGTATTTGGAAAGGTGAGTGGGCAGATCACTTCGGTTTCCCTGGTTACATCTTCTATACCTCAGGAGGAAAGAATGAAATCCCAGCTAACCAGATCCGATGGCAGCCAGAAGCACCCGGATGGAGGCGCCATGATACGTGGAAAGATAAGTGATAACCTGGAATTACACTTGTGCGTTTACCATGGTCGACACTGACTTCCGATATGCTGAAGCTGAAGTGCGTAGTGCTGCCATTTTCAATGAACCTTCATAAAGATGGCTGATGGTTTTCTGCAACTTCATTCCCGGAGGATCGAAGATCCTTGGATGATGTACACAAGTTTCTGGAAGACTTAGTTGACAGAGGTGTCCATAGAAAGAGACTGTGTGTTGCGATCCAGATGTTAAATACCATCCTGAGAAGCTAGAAGAAGTGTTCGAAATACAGATTTCTTGTCACACATGTTATGCTTACTCCCAGTGTAACTTTAAAATAAAAATTTTATTGAAACAAATACATTTAAAGGGGGGTGGTAAAGGAAGAATGGTGTGTGTGTGTAAGGGCGGCCATAGAAAGAAGCGATAAATGGAAGGGCCTACTATGCTGATACGGCGAACACAGGTATATGGTCTGGTAATGATGCTCGATGAGAGAGAGAGAGAGAGAGAGAGAGAGAGAGAGAGAGAGAGACAGAGAGACAGACAGACAGACAGACAGACAGACAGACAGACAGACACAAACCGTAAGGTTACGTATGATTTTGGGAATGTTGATGGGGCTACCTTCGTAAAGGAGTCCTCTGAAAAACGGAGGGGGAAAAAAAAGTCTAAACAGGAGAGAAAAATGCGAGAACAAAATTGAGACGATGTACCTCGATAATGGGCTCGTTTTTTTGGGTGGGGACAATGACGATAGGTCTGCCTCAATAACGTGTGTGCTTCTCTTTGGGAAATGTCTCTAGGTACTTCTTCAATAGCTAGTTCATTTTCTTTTCTTTCAAAGATGCCGAGAGCTTTGTCTCAGTTGAGGGAGCTGCTAGAAGAGGAAGGTTGTTAAGAGGGTATGGGACTATAGGGTGAGTGTAATATTTTTTTGTGTGGTGGTGTGTGTATATGTTTGGGGGTATACGTGTTTGTGAAAAGTGTAGGTGGGCCTTTTATGTGCAGGAGAGTGTTAATACGGTAATGTATGCTCGTGGTGTTTGTTGGCGTAAGGACTGTGTGCCAGGGTGAGCAGTGTGTGGTAGCGTGCATGGAGTGTGTGTACTTAATGAATGGTACTCAGCAAAGCAAATGGTATTTGCAGTAGTAAACAGGCCCCGGCCCCACAACACAGCCTACAAATGGCATACTTTATAGGATCCTTGAGTCTTGAACAATATTTCTGGAGTCTTATTTGCAAGACGAGCTGTATGATTCTTCATACTTATAGTCGGATCGACTTCCTCCCCAGGACATCACTTTGATTGTAGATTGCGGAATTGCTTTTATTTATTACACAAGCTCTTACAGGAACGTCCTGGTATTTAAAAGCCGTCGTCATCTGTATTTCCTCAAAAACTTGTGTAACCTGTGATCACTTACCCGAAGTAGATACAGTTACAAGAGTGATTGATCTTCTTTCTTGTAGATAACAAAATATTCTCGTCTCCATATGAAGATTATTAGGAGAACGAGTGAAGTACATTTCTGAAGGAGGCATTTAGTTTCAAGTCTCTAATTACACTTCCTTGTGGTACATTGGAACCGAGTGAGTAGCGTACAGACTATTCTGTTAAGAACTACAATAAAATAGGCCTTGAAGGTAATCACTCAAGACTCACGAAATCGTAATGACACGATTGCAAACAAACCATACCACGGGTTGGGATAGAACCCGCGTTCAGAGTCATGTTGACGGCTTTGAAGGAACTTGAGCTAGAGTTAGTCACGCCCACGCTGGCGGGAGATTCGTTTGTAAAAACTTGCATTTGTGATCACAGTGGTGCCTATGCTAACTTTCCCATGGTATATAAATATACCTAGTTGGATGAATCTTATTGTGGCTAGCTGGCCCAGTGGCTAGCGCGTCGGTCTGTAGTTTCATGACTCTGATCCCGGGTTCTAACCCCGCCCGTGGTATGGTTTGATAATCACTCAAGATTTGTAGAATGGAATCAGCTATTACTTTTGCTTGTAGTTTGGGTAGAAGGCCACGGTATCAAACTCGGCCGAAGTCATAAACAGTGCTCAGTTAAGTTACACATAGGATCTTGGAGACACCTTACTGTATTTTTCGAGGCCAAACTGAAATTTCCTTAGCACCGAGCAACAGGACTCAAGAAATCGTAATGACACGATTGCAAATAAACCATACCCCCGGCCGGGGTTGAGCCCGCGGGCTGGAGTTTTGAGACTCATGACCGCGGGTTCAATCCCGGCCGGGGGTATGGATTACCGAGCAACAGTATATGCTGTCACTTGTTAGACTGTCTCGAGAATTTTCCACTGTCAAATATAATAAGAATCATTTGCATCGTGCAGGGAGAGTTAGTACAAATGAGTGAGACCAGATGCTGGGTGGTTAGCGCATGCAGGTAACACGCTTAAGTTCACCTTATCAGGACTCCTCAGCTTATAACTACGAATTTTTAAAATATATAGATATCCATATAGCAATGTTATCTTTGGCACTGCAGTTGAAACTTTGGACTGGGGCCTTGTATTTAGATATTCTGGCTCGTGACTTACTTGATTTCACCTTCAGCTCACGCGCTGATGGACCTGGGTTCGATCCTCAAATGAGGAGAAGAGCTGGGCATGTTTCATGACTGTAGATAAATTGTTCAGAGAACCGACAACTCGATAAATTAGAAACATGTGCAACACTTGGGTATCTTTATTGTGGAAACGTTTCGCCACACAGTGGCTTCATCAGTCCAGGAGGAATTTGAGGTAATCAGTCCCTCAGCCTGGAGTCCATCATTTTCTTCAAGACTGTTGGACTTACTACATCGACGCCAGGCTGAGGGACGGATTACCTCCAACTCCTTCTGATCTTCACTATTCTTTGTATTGGACTGATAAAGCCGCTGTGTGGCGAAACTAGACACATGTTGCACATCTGTCTAGTTCATCGTGTTTCCTTACACCTGCTATACATGTTCACCGAGCAGTACGTGCGTACCTGGGTGTTAGGCGACTGGTGTTGGTGGCAACCCGGGGGAGAGGATCGAAGGACCCTGGTGGTAATAAGTCAACTTGATGACATATTCAGTGTCGTGTTACCTTGGGGTTGCTAACAACCCCCCTTCCCGGGTTAACAATCCGAGCAAAATCATCATCAACATCGTTATCATCAGATTCATCATTGTCATTGTTATGGTAGTCATGATCACCCTGATCTTCATTTTCTTGTTCCGCTCCCTGACGGATGACTACCTGGTGTTGGGACCACTCTTCCTGATGTCATGCTTATTCTTCTGTCAGCATCCCAATTCACCTTCATTTATCCTCCCTCTCCCTCTCCCTCTCCCTCTCCCTCTCCCTCTCTCTCTCTCTCTCTCTCTCTCTCTCTCTCTCCCTCTCCCTCTCCCTCTCCCTCTCCCTCTCTCCCTCTCCTTTTTTATTTTTTACACAGGGTTTTGACAAGGTTAAGGATCCCTAGCTTTATTGACAAGCTATTTGCAGGTTAAGGATTCCTAACTTTATTGGCAAGCTAAGAGCTGTTACCTACATCAGCTCATTTGAAAGCATTTTTATTGTTATGAGACATACAAGTAGGGAACAGGATGAAGTTGGAGCCATCTGTGGGCCAACATTTCCATTTGATCAACTGACTTTATCTCGTTGACATCATTATGCTGTACGAATGTGTCCCATACTCCAGTCATCCTGGGTATATATGATCTCAGATGAAGTGATGTTCTGGAGAAGGGTACAGCCAGAGTGAAGTTGCTGCTTTCTGCCCGTCTTGTGGCATAAAAGCTTGTTTCACGCTGTCCTCGAAGTGGATCCAAGTGTGGTACTTTGACAATATTGGCCTTGTACATAACAGTAAGGCCACCCACATCCCTCCTATGTTGAAGGCTCTGCTGAAATGACAGATCTATCCAGGATGGGTCCAGGCGAGAGATGAGACGTCTTGCTCTGTTCTCTACTCTGTCAAGCAGTCGCAGATGAGAGGGGAGGGCAGGCAAACCAAGAAAGTAGAGCATACTCAAGGTGTGAGCGTACTTGTGCCTCGTACAGAATCTTGCAACCCCTACTGTCAAGTAGATGCGAGATACGGCGAAGTGCTGTAAGCTTCCTGGCTGCCTTGTTTGCAAGATTTACAACATGGTTCTTCATGGTTAGTTTGGAGTCAAATTTCACCCCAAGGATATCAACTTCTCCAGGTGCCAACACCCTCCCATTCATCCTTACTACTGCACCAGCATTACCATCATGGTGCCTAGAGACGATCATCATTTGCGTTTTCTCAGGTGTAAATGTTACTTGCCATCTATTTCCCCAAGCTGATATAGCTCTCAGCTGGTGATTGATGTAGCTTAGAGCAGCTGGCATTTATTCTCTTGGATAAGTGAATGTCAGTGTGCAGTCGTCTGCATATGCATGTGATTCTGGGATGAGATGAAGAAGGTCGTTGAAGTAGACATTCCATAACAATGGTCCCAGCACGCTTCCTTTTGGAACACTTGCCCCAATAGGATGTCTTGCTGATTCCGTTCCATTAAGAACTACACTTAGAGATCTACCATGAAGGTAATCACTGAGGAGACATAGCGTAAAGCCTGCAATTCCCAGTGCTTGAAGTTTTGCTAAGAGGCCCTGGTGCCACACCCGGTCGAAAGCGCCAGCAATGTCCAGTGCTACCACACAGCTGAATTTGGATTCATCCAATGACTGGTGCCACTTAGTGGAGAGGTTTACCAACAGATCAGCAGCAGAGTAACCTTTCCTGAAGCCATATTGACGATCACAAGGTAGTGAGTGATAGTCAAAAAACTCTGTCATTTGTCTTGAGATTATTGTCTTAACGATCTTACCAGTGATTGACAAGAGTGACACTGGTCTGTAGTTGCTGATTTCTGCTCTGCTCTTCTTTTTGTGAACAGGGACTACATTTGCCTCTTCCCATAGAGAGGGCCATTTACACTGTACTAGGCAGTGCTGAAAGATACGAGTTAGAGGTGCTGCTAGCTGGTCTGCACATCTTCTCAGCAATCTTGGGCTCAACTTGTCTGGGCCCATAGCCTTTTCTTGGTCAAGCGATTTAAGAAGGAAATGCACCTCCTCCTGCCTTATTGTTACCACTGACAGTTTTGACACTTCTTGCAGCTAGCCAAGGAGGGTCCCTTGCTGGATCGGGAACTTGCATTTTGGTAGCAAAGTGTTCAGCAAAGAGGTCCGCCTTCTCTTGACTACTAGTAGAGGTGGTCCCATCCTGTCAATTTAGAGGTGGAATGAGTTCATCAGGCAGATAACCTTGTCTGTCCTTGACCAGGGACCACCAGGTTTTGGAGCCTACCCTACCTGATGCAAGCTTTGACCCACTTTTGAACGTCACCCATATGCCTACAGGTTTGCGTGTGCAAGTTCCTGTTATAGGTGGTAGGATGTCTCTTATACCTTCGCCATGCTTTGTACTTAGCAGTAGCAGCCTCTCTGCAACGAAAGCCAAACCAAGGCTGATCTGTAGGCTTCGTCACATATTGCCGGTGAGGAATGTGTTCTTGTTGTAGATTAAGAATGTGTGCAGTGAAGGCTTTCACTTGGTTGTCAACATCCCCTTGGAGAAGAGCATTCCAATCGGTGGTGGCGAGCTCAGAGCGAAGGGCTGGCCAATTACCCCTTTCCCATAGCCAGGTTGTGCGTGTGGACTCCTCACCTCGTTCTGTTGGGATCTTAAGTGTCGTAAAAACAGCCTTGTGGTCAGACGATCCAACATAGCCGAGGGGTTGACAAGTGACTATGCCTTCTGCCAGATCACTCACTACTGGGTCAAGGGAGGAGCCAGAGATATGAGTAGGGAAATCAACAAAGTTTCTCATGTCAAACACTGCAAGAAGGTCATCAAAGTCCCTCTGTATAAGGTGTTGGTTGAGGTCACCAACAATTATGATATGTTGACAGTTGTGTTGTAGCAGAAGGGAGTCAATATTTTCCATTAGGAAGTTGATGGGGTCTGCATGTTGCCACTGAGGTCTGTACATTGCACATGCTAGTACAGAGGTACTAGTGTTTATGCAGAGCTTGAAGAACATCATTTCAAGATGTGTAGGGGTGGCAACATCAATGTGCTGGGCATCTCTGGGCTCTCTCTCCCTCTCTCTCTCTCCCTCCCTCTTTCTCTCTCTCTCCCTCTCTGTCTCCCTCTCTGTCTCTCTCTCTCCCTCTCTGTCTCTCTCCCTCTCTGTCTCTCCCTCTGTCTCTCTCTCTGTCTCTCTCCCTCTCTCTCTCTCCCTCTGTCTCTCTCTCTCCCTCTGTCTCTCTCCCTCTGTCTCTCTCCTTCTGTCTCTCTCTCTCCCTCTGTCTCTCTCTCTCCCTCTGTCTCTCTCCCTCTCTCTCTCTCCCTCTGTCTCTCTCTCTCCCTCTGTCTCTCTCTCTCCCTCTGTCTCTCTCTCTCCCTCTGTGTCTCTCTCTCTCTGTCTGTCTCTCTCTCTCTCGAGTAAATTTTTTCCTTTGGCAATATCCTCTTTCCATAAATATTCGTTGTGGTCGCTTGTGACAGTAACACGGCGGGAATCCCCTTTCCCATTCACCAGACTGTCCAATTTTTACGCTCCGCCGACGTTAAGCATTGTCGTATTGAACGAAACATTCTGGCCGTATCGCTAAAGCTCTGAGCTCTGTTTTACCGTAATTTTCTGTGTGGTGTTTCTATTATTTGCGTGCTTACACACACTCACATAAAGCGCGCACGCGCACAAACAACTGCGTGTCCGCTCTTGCGTACGCAGCTTTAAGGATGGGCTTTGGATAGGACCCATGTAGCTAAGAGTCAGTGATCCTGGACGTGGAGTGTTATGAGGTGGGTCCAGGAGATGAAACTCTATCACCTTTACTCCCTCTCTCCTCCCCCCTCTCAATCCCCCTCTCTCTCAATTACGGAAGGCGCTCGGAAACACACACACACACACACACACACACACACACACACACACACACACACACACACACACACACACACACACACACACACACACACACACACACACGATTCATACATAGCTTTAAGGAGAGGCACGACCAAGGCTCTTAGAGCAGGGAGAGAGAATGGATGTAGTAGCGACCAGCGAAGAGACGGTGCCAGGAGCTGTGATTCGATTTCTGCAACCACAAATAGGTGAATACAAAAAGGTGAGTACACATACGCACATTTGTAGTTACATATTTGTAGCTACAAATATATCTATTTACCCTACAACACTTTAAAAATTTCCCTAAGTTGCAACACTTACAATTACTCTTTTAATTAATGCATTGTGCTTGCCAGCTCTATCCTTTCCAATTCCGCTTTTTCCTTAGTTTTCAATTGTGCCTTCTTATCCCTGTTGCTGGTCGTAAGAAATCTTTATCTACACTTTCAAGTCTTTTCACGGCCTTGTATGTCGCTATCATGGCTCCTCTTCCTGCTATCATCCATCATGGGCAACTTTAATCTTCTCATCCTTTCATCATATAAAATACTGCTCAACTCTGGCAGCCATTTTGTAAGTGTGGTCATGGGTCGGATCATGAACTGGGGTCACAGGGGCGTTAACCCCTGAAAAACCCTCCAAGTAGACCACAGAACCGCTGCACATTCCAATTCTGGTCTGTCTATGAATTTCGTTGTTCATCTCTCAAGTCGTATCACACTGGCTGTATTATTTCCAATAGAAAATGATCAATCTTCTCATGTGGGTTTAAGTAGGTTATGTTGACAGTTTCCTCTGCTGTTCAAGTATACACTAAATTTAAGGTTTTACGGCATTCCAAAATTTTAAAAGAAGGGGCGGCGCCCTTTCAGGGAATTAGTCTAGACTGAGAGTTCTCACTCCAGCTTCTTGTCAAGGCGGGTGAGTCTCCCACACTTCCCTCAGACTATCAGCCTTTCTCAATTTTTTTTGTTTACCTTTGCGGAACCCTTCAAACAATTTTCATGTCTCAGGGAACCCCTATATAATTTATTTTTAGCACACCGGCCGTATCCCACCGAGGTAGGGTGACTTAAAAAGAAAAACGAAAGTTTATCTTTTTAAATTTAGTAATTTATGCAGGAGAAGGGGTTACTAGCCTTTGCTCCCGGCATTTTAGTCGGCTCTTACGACACGCATGACTGACAGAGGAAGAATTCTTTTCCACTTCCCTATGAGATAGGAAATAAAGAAGAACAAGAACCATTAAGAAAATAGAAAACCCAGATGACTGTGTAAATATATATGCCTTTACATTCATGTGTAGTGACTTAAGCGTAAGTAGCAAAATATACCTGGAATACCGCATGCTTATGAGACGGAAAAAAAGACACCAACAATCCTACCATCAATTACAGATTTCTGCTTCACATTCACTTAACAGGACGGTAGTACGTCCCAAAAATAAGCAAAAACCAGTATCATATATAACACATGTGAACAGAACCAAAACAGATAATACCTACTACAATAACTTAATCGTTTATTGACAGTGTTGAAAAGGCATAAGATAAATCTAGGCAAAATGTCATATGTACAAATATATGGGTCAAGGAAATATATCTGAAGCCAATTTAGATAATGAAATTTGCATCTCTAATGTGAAACTTATGGTTATCTTTTGGTACACAAATATATGATATAAGAAGTTGAAGGCTTCATTATAATACCCAAGAATTTTCCAAGAATATGCCGTATGTGTATAGCAAAATTACAAATATATTCAAACAAAAAGCTGAAAAATGCATTTGCATAATTAGCCTATTTACCACTATTTCTCTCGGAACCCCTAGCGACCTCTCGCGGAACCCTAGGGTTCCGGGAATCCCCGGTTGAGAAAGCTGGACTAGACAGATGCGGGAGTGAGATACCTCCCCACCCACCTCCTGACAAGGCAGGTGAAAGGAAGCAAACTTTTAATACCATTGGTAGTATCACTGAAGGATAAAAACAAAATCATTAACCTTTTTCTACATTTATAGTTTATTTTATAAGATACAAAATACTCCCGGGCAACTATGTTTATTATGTTTGTTTTTAATAATAATAATATTATTTATTATTATTATTACAGACCTAAGAGTTGTACAACACATGAATGGGAGGTTAGATTTGATGCATGGAGTGGAAGAATGAATGAAGAGCGTTTAACGTGCATCAGTGAACTCTCTTAGGAAGGCAACTGATATTCAAGATTGTCCTTCGTGGCACCTGAGTTGTTTCCACCAGGAAGATTTTCTACCATGCGAGACCTCACTGGTTATTCTTGTCTCTCCTGATACATCGTCTCCAATAATTATTCTCTTCTATCAATCAGGGGTTTCTTTATCCATTGTAGTTTCTTCCCTAGTACTACTACTGTTTTTCGTTTTTTTTAGTTTGTGTGTGTGTGTGTGTGTGTGTGTGTGTGTGTGTGTGTGTGTGTGTGTGTGTGTGTGTGTGTGTACTCACCTAATTGTACTCACCTAATTGTGGTTGCAGGGGTCGAGACTCGGCTCCTGTCCCCGCCTCTTCACTGATCGCTACTGGGTCCTCTCTCTCTCCCTCTGCTTCCTGAGCTTTGTCATACCTCTTCTTAAAACTATGTATGGTTCCTGCCTCCACTACTTCACTTGCTAGGCTATTCCACTTGCTGACAACTCTATGACTGAAGAAATACTTCCTAACGTCCCTGTGACTCGTCTGAGTCTTCAGCTTCCAGTTGTGACCCCTTGTCCCTGTGTCCCCTCTCTGGAACATCCTATCTCTGTCCACCCTGTCTATTCCCCGCAGTATCTTGTATGTCGTTATCATGTCTCCCCTGACCCTTCTGTCCTCCAGTGTCGTCAGTCCGATTTTCCTTAACCTTTCCTCGTACGACATTCCCTTGAGCTCTGGGACTAGCCTTGTTGCAAACCTTTGTACTTTCTCTAACTTCCTGACGTGCTTGACCAGGTGTGGGTTCCAGACTGGTGCTGCATACTCCAGTATGGGCCTAACATACACAGTGTACAGTGTCTTGAACGATTCCTTATTAAGGTATCGGAACGCTATTCTCAGGTTTGCCAGGCGCCCGTATGCTGCAGCGGTTATTTGGTTGATGTGTGCCTCCGGTGATGTGCTCGGTGTTATGGTCACCCCAAGGTCTTTCTTCCTGAGTGAGGTCTGAAGTCTTTGTCCACCTAGCCTATACTCTGTCTGCGGTCTTCTTTGCCCCTCCCCAATCTTCATGACTTTGCATTTGGCTGGATTGAATTCGAGAAGCCAGTTACTGGACCACATGTCCAGCCTGTCCAGGTCTCTTTGCAGTCCTTCCTCATCCTCGTCCGATTTAATTCTTCTCATCAACTTCACGTCATCTGCGAACAGGGACACTTCAGAGTCTATTCCTTCGATCATGTCGTTCACATATATCAAAAATAGCACTGGTCCTAGAACTGACCCCTGTGGGACCCCGCTCGTAACAGGCGCCCACTGTGATACCTCTTCACGTACCATGACTCGTTGCTGCCTCCCTGTCAGGTATTCCCTTATCCATTGCAGTGCCCTCCCTTTTACATGCGCCTGATCCTCCAGCTTCTGCACTAATCTCTTGTGGGGAACTGTGTCAAAGGCCTTCCTGCAGTCTAGGAAAACGCAATCTACCCACCCCTCTCTCTCGTGTCTTACTTCTGTTACCTTGTCATAAAACTCCAGGAGGTTTGTGATGCAAGATTTGCCTTCCATGAACCCATGCTGGTTTTCATTTATAATCTTGTTCCTTTCCAGGTGTTCGACCACTCTCCTCCTGATAATCTTCCCCATGACTTTGCACACAATACATGTCAGAGACACAGGTCTGTAGTTTAGTGCCTCGTTTCTGTTTCCTTTCTTAAATATGGGGACTACATTAGCTGTCTTCCATTTCTCAGGTAGTTGCCCAGTTTCAAGGGATGTGTTGAAGATTGTGGTTAGAGGCACGCACAGCATCTCTGCTCCTTCTCTAAGGACCCATGGGGAGATGTTGTCCGGTCCCATCGCCTTTGAGGTGTCAAGGTCACTTAAGAGTTTCTTCACCTCCTCCTCAGTTGTTCGTATGTCATCCAACACTTGTTGGTATATTCCCTCTTGATGTTCCCTTCTGTGCTGTCTTCCCACAGCCCTTCCTGTCTCTACTGTAAAAACTTCCTTAAATCTCCTGTTCAGCTCCTCACATACCTCCTGATCATTTCTTGTGAGTTCTCCACCTTCTGTCCTTAATCTGATCACCTGGTCTTTGACTGTTGTCTTCCTCCTGATGTGGCTATACAACAGTTTCGGGTCAGTCTTGATTCTCGATGCTATGTCATTTTCATACTGTCGCTGGGCCTCCCTCCTTACCTGTGCGTACTCATTCCTGGCTCTGCGACTGATCTCCCTATTTTCGTGTGTTCTCTGCTTTCTGTACTTTTTCCATTCTCTATTGCACTTTGTTTTTGCCTCCTTACACCGTCGGGTAAACCAGGGGCTCGTTCTGGTCTTCCCGTTGTTACTGTTGCCCTTGAGAATAAACCTTTCCACTGCCTCCTTGCATTTTGTTGTTACATATTCCATCATTTCATTTACTGGCTTTCCTGCCAGTTCTCTTTCCCACTGGACCTCCCGCAGGAAGTTCTTCAACGCTATGTAGTCCCCTCTTTTATAGTCAGGCTTTTCCCATTCAACTCCTGTTATTCTCTCCACTTGCAGCTCTACTATGTATTCAAAGCACAGAACCACGTGGTCGCTAGCTCCTAGGGGACTCTCATACTTGATGTCCTCAATGTCTGAGCTGCCCAGGGTGAACACAAGGTCCAATCTTGCTGGTTCATCCTCCCCTCTCACTCTGGTAGTGTCCTTAACATGTTGGTGCATGAGGTTTTCCAGCACCACGTCCAACATCCTGGCTCTCCATGTTTCGGGACCCCCATGTGGCTCCAGGTTTTCCCAGTCAATCTCCCTGTGGTTGAAATCCCCCATAACCAGCAACTTTGCTCTGCTGGAGTGAGCTCTTCTTGCCACCTCAGCAAGTGTGTCCACCATTGCTCTGTTGCTCTCTTCATATTCCTCTCTTGGCCTCCTGCAGTTCTGTGGTGGATTATACATCACTGCAATGACCCCTTTGTGTTCCCCAGACTGAAGTGTACCTGCTATGTAGTCTCTTTCTCCCATCTCATCTATGCCTTCCATTTTCTCGAATTTCCATCTGTTTTTTACGAGCAGAGCAACCCCACCTCCCCCCCTGCCCCTTCTTTCTTTCCTCATGATCTGGTATCCTGGTGGGAAGATTGCATCTGTTATTGTCTCCGTGAGTTTTGTTTCTGTAACTGCTATGATGTCTGGGGACTTCTCATTGATTCTTTCTTGCTATTCCTCATGTTTATTCGTTAATCCATCTGCATTTGTGTACCAAACCTTCAACTTCTGTTCTAATACTATAACTGTGGTGTGGGGGATGGAAACAGAGGGATTGGTGTGTGATGGTTGGTTTGGATTGTTCAGTTGCCTTGGGGGTGTAGTGGCTGGAGTCCTTCTGCAGGTGTTTCTGGGGGTTCACTTGTCCTTCCATTTGATCTTGGGTTATTCTGCTCTCCTTTTTCATTTCCTCCCATTTCTCCTTTCGTTTTTGAACTCTCTCTTTCATTGTCTTCCTTTCGTCCTGTGTTCTGTCTTGATCGAGGTACACACTCCGAAACTCCTGCTTGCCTCTCAGCCGTGCTTTCTCCTGCAGGATCATGGTTCAGGTTGATTCTGCCTTGAAAATTACTTTGAGAGGCCGAAAATTTGCCACCTGGGTCATGTCCCCCTCGCCTATCACCTTCATGATATCTTCAATTGCTTTTTTCTCCTCCTGCTTTCTTTCATCATAAGTTTCCCCTTTAGCTTCGTCTAGCCCATAGACAAACACGGATCTCTCCCTTTCCACCTCCCACTGTGACTCCCATTGCATCCTCTGATGTGTTTTAGTTCCTTCCCGTGGAGTGTTCCTTCCTTCAGTCCCTTCCCTAGTTATGGCCCCTATGCTTCTTGGTTTGTCCTTCCCGCTCACCTGTTCCTGGCCCCCACAGGTATCTGGTAAGGTCCTTGCACATGTCCTAGTTCCTTCAATGTCTTCCAACCTCTCGTTCTGTCCTAGTGTGTTCCCTGTCTTTGTTTTGGCCCCATGTGGGTTTGACAGGACCTCTGCATACAGTTTAGTTTCCATGCTTCCTTCAGACCTGCTGTCTGTGTTTGATGTAGCCATTGCCGATACTACTTCTGTAATATCTTTGTCTCTGTGCTGTTTCAGATGTCTCAGCTCCTCTTCTAATCTCTCTATCTTGATTTCTGCTGCTGTGGCCTGTTACTTCCACCTTCTGCATTCTGCTGCTAACCTCTCTTCCATCTTCCTTTCCAGCTCATCTAGTCTCCTTCCCCAGTCTTCCTCCCTTTTTTTGAGCTCTGCCTCCCATTCCTCCCTCCCAGATTCGTCCTTGGAGCCCCTTGTCCTCATCCTGGTTCTAGGTTCCCCCGTTGCTCCACAGAAGGGGGGACGGGTGGTTAGGGGGAGGGGAATAGATGGTTAGGAGGAGAGGGGATGGATGGTTGTGGGGGAGGGGGAGGATGGTTATTGGAGGGGTAGAGATAGTTAGGGGAGGGGGTTAGATGGTTTGAGGGAGAGAGGGGATGGATGGTTATGGGGGAGGGGGAGGATGGTTATTGGAGGGAGGGAGGTAGTTGGGGGGTTAGACGGTTTGGGGAGGGGTTAGGTGGTTTGGGAGAGGGGTAGGTGGCTAAGGTGAGGTGGTTAGGGAAGGGGGAGAGGTGGTTA